>NC_065508.1:883854-888701 GCF_006386435.1 Epinephelus moara | reverse complement strand
CCAGGAACAAACTGGGAGGCAAAGATCCTCTCTGAGGAAGAGGGTTCACTTTGCTGCAGGGTTCACCTACGTATATTGTTTCTCTTCTGATACAGTCAATGTGTGCATCACAACCACTGTAGTGTGTTGCACAAAAGCTTTATAAGACGGTTACAGGCAGCAAACTTGTGGATGTCCTTTGTTTACATTTTCTGTAGCCACTTCATTTAAATTGTCTGCCTTGTGATTAGATTTAATTTAAAATATTTATTTTGTATGTGTTGGTCAGGTAATGTTAAATAAAAGTACATGATGACTAATGTGCTGCTTTAGGGCCAATTCTTAATGTGAACAGTATTTTTAATAGTAATGCACCAGGTCAGAGGGTTCCTTGTTAAATATACTTCGTTAGTTCTCAGAAAATATCTTAATATCCAGCAGATTTTGTATCATAATTGAAATATACTTGACTGAATCGATATTAAACTGAATTAAATCAAATCAAATCGTGAATTGTGAATCGTGAATCGAATCGAACTGAGTCCTTGAAAATCGAATCGAATTGATCTGGAAAATCTGAATCGATACCCAGCCCTACCAAGAACACTGCGATCATCTGCTGCTGGTTTATTGGAAGAAGATCTGGGACGTCCCAACGAACGCACGACCTGCAGATATCAGAGAAGCTGCTCGCTGAATATTTTAACAGGAAGCTAAAAATTTATCTGTTCACTTTAAGGGCCCATTTATGCTCCCTGTATACGAAAATGTATACGTCCGTTTCAAACGATGTTACCGTCACTGCCCACATACTTCCATGCGCCACTGCCCACATACTTCCATGCGCCCTTTACGTTGGCATGGATGTTAACCAATATATCCACCAGGAGTAGAGCTGCCACGATTAGTCGACTAATCGATGACTAATCGACTATTAAAATAATCGCTATTTTAGTAGTCGACTAATCGGTTTGAGTCATTTTTCCTAGAAAGTACTATAAAAGTACCCCAGAATACTCTTACTGCAGCTTCTTACGTTCAGATATTGGCAGCTTTACACACTCTCCCATGACAGTGAACTAAAACCCTTTGGCGTGAGTATGAAACAAGACATTAGATGACGTAATTTTGGGGTTTGGGTGAGACAGATCGACGTTTTTCAACATTTTAACACATTTTTCGATGAAATGATTAGTCGACTAATCGAAGAAATAATCGACAGATTAGTCGACAATGAAAATAATCGTTAGTTGCAGCCCTAACCAGGGGGCAGCCCAGCGTCAAAAGTTTATGACAACAACAAACTCAAAAACAAACATGGCGACTGTGGAGGAGATATTGATAATGTACCTCTTGTATAAAAGACAAAAACAGAGGCAGCGTTGTAGGAGGCGGTGGTCGGTGAGGCCGTTAAATACATCACGACTGGAGGACGGAGAATTCTTTTCTCTAGTACTGCCGATGAGAGAAATTGAATTGTTATTTCTTCTTCGTGTCTCACTAGAGCTACGTATCGGGTAGTGACAGCAACACTGCCCCCATGGTTCCCGGTGGTACTGCTCCGTTTGGCCCGTATCTGTAAGCTTTATGGAAACATGCAGAAATACGGACGAAACGAACGCAGAGCACGGACAGAAGGCTCCGTCCGTATCCGGATCCGTATTTAACGTTGAGCATAAATGAGCCTTAACTCGCGCTGACTCTCCTCATACAGGTCTGACACTCTTTACGCTTCACGCTGCTGCAGCTCTTTTAAAATCGTACTTGATTTAATGATTTCAAGTTTTACAACTCTATGATGTCATGACCTTTTAGGATTTATTTGATTTTATGATTTTTAAAATGATTTATAGTCTATGTTCATTCTGTCAGGTTTACATCAGATGCTGCTTTATAGATGAACCAACTCTGTCTCCTCATTGTGCTGGTGTAGGGGAGACCGGGGATGGTTGTAACAAAGGGATAGTTGTAACACTTTCAGTTTGGCCAATTAGAAACAAGCTGTGGTGACATCATCAACATAGTCCATGCCCATTTACAATTGGAGCTCACTGGTGAAGCCACATGTCTCTGAGTCCAAATTTGTCTGTTCTAGAGCCAAAAAACAGTTTTTCAGGTGAGAAACCAAACATTTTCAATTGTTTTTTGCACAGTGTCCATTGTGTTGCTAGGCATGGGGAGGGTTGTAACACTTCTTAAAAAGTGGGGATTTTGGGCCCACGAAGCCTGCACCCCAGGCATGGACATCTACATTTGCCACAACTGCCAATCAGATTAAAATAGGCTTAGTTTGCTCAGATAATAGTTACTCTTCAAAAGTGTTTATTGTTCAACTGTTCAAATGCTTTTCAGACGTCAACCTTTTTTGTATTTATGTTATACATTTATATTAATTTTAATATTATAATTATTGTATTTTTACAAGTTTATTGTTCCTTCTTTATTATTCATTGAAGTGCTTGAATACATTTAGCCTATTGTGAATCTTTTTTAAGCACAATATTTTAATTGTTACATCCATCCCCAGCTAGTGTTACAACTCACCCCGGTACTGGAGTACGTTGTAACAATATACCTCTTTGTATTTGACATTAATTTCCATAATCTGTGATGGTGTAGTGGAGGTCAAAGTGTGTGTTATTTATAGCAAACAAATATGGGTACCACGTATTAAAATTTAAGAGCTCTAACAAAAAAACCCACTGAGTTACACTTGCTCAAACAAAAAGTGTTACAATCATCCGCGGTCTCCCCTACCTTTTATCCAGAACAATGAGGCGGAGTAACGATGTGAAATTCCCGCCTTGAAAAAGCAGGGCAGGGGCGCCCAGGTCATCACGTCCTCACTGTGACCTCGTCACATGTCCACGTTTGGTCATGGACTTTCCACGTCCACATATGACGTCCAAGGTACTCTGGGTGTGTTGGTTGTTGACGTTCTGGGACGCCGTGTCAACTTCAGCCTGTTACATGCATTGTCTGTTTTCAAAATACACTTCTGTTTTCACAGGAAATGTACAGTTTGCATACAGTCTCTTTCAAAATAAAAGAGAATTTACATTTTTTTTTCCTTCAACAACACACACACACACACACACACGTGGTTGGGTTTAGGAACAAAGAACAGAGTTTGACTTTACAGTGTTACAGGACGTGAACACCGCTCTCTCAGGTGAAAGTTTGAGGTGTTAGTTGGACCCATCCCGCCTGCACACCCCAATCGGACTTTCGCCGACTTAACTTTCATCCTTGTCCTGCCACGTTTCCCGCTGACACCACTGCACCTTTTTTCATTGGTTTCTGACACCACCGCACCTCGCTGCCCAAGTGCCAGATTTTGATGACTTCAGAGTGAGACTGGGCGCCACATGGACAAAGGTATTGTGTTTGTTGCTGTGGCCACAGGTTCGATTCCAGTCCATCATCCTACATCAGCCTCTGCAGTCTGTCAGCACAGGTCTCCTCCACCTCTTCCTCCGCCTCCAGCTCCTCCTCCACCTCCTCCACTCAAACAAACTTTTAGAGAATTTAAAAAAGGCCAGTCTCCTGCCGCCGCCTCCTCCTCCTCCTCCTCCTCCTCCTCCTCCTCCTCAGCTGGGTCTATAGTCCATTTGACAGTTGGTGGCCGACTCTGTCTGATCTTATTGCCTGCTCCATCTGCCCAGGGACCGTCGGTGGAAGTCTTTCCAGCGTAATAGTGCGTAACTGTCGGCCCCGGCGGTGCAGTCTGTCTAATGTTATTGCTCCTCAACATCTGCCGAGGAGACGGTGGATATTTGTTGGGGGAGTCAGAGGGGTTTTCCTGAGGCTGAGCGCTCTCCTTTATGTCCAGTATCAGCACACACACACACAGAGCCCCCAGTGACGATGAGCGAAAACAATCGATAAACTTTAACACACATCGTCTCTGAAACACAAACTGAAGGGAAGAAGAGTTTATACAGCAGAGGAGGTGTTCATGAGCCACGTGTGCTCTGAGCTACAGAAACCGGAGGCAGTAACTGAGTACATTCACCCAGTTACTCTACTGAAGTACAGTTTACTTTACTTTATCCTACTTTATAAATCTCCTTTACTTCATTTATTTGACAGCTATAGTTACGAGGGATGTTCCTGTCGACTAAATGAAACTTTAATTAAGACCAGTCGACGAGTCTAAAAAGGCAAACACTCAAAGTCAAAATTTATCACAATTTATTGTTAAGTGTTTGAAACATTGTCCCAAAACATATCGTGTGCATTCAGCGCCCTCTGAAGCCTTTAATCACAATCTTCAACAATCATGTTGGATTTTAAATGCTGCTGAAGTACAAGACACTTTGTGCCGTGCAGTATGAATGTGAACCTGCACATTATCCGACAGCAACTCTTAAAGTTAACAAATAATATAACGTCTCAAAAAGATCCATTGCTGCTGAATTCATGTTCTAGATCAAAGTGTGCTGGTTTATGAGAGGACGTCTCTCCAGTTTAAAACTCCAGTCTACTGGAGCATTACCGCGGGGAGGGGGACTGCTGTCTGACCCCTCTGTAGCACCCACTAGTGGCAGGTGGCTGCATGACAGTTAAGCAGCCTTGTACAACACTGATTGACCTATGGCTAAGCCCCGCCCTCAAACGCAATGAGCCAATCACAGTGCGTATAGCCATTCCCATACACTGGGACATTCTCTGCCTGGACGTCCATTGAAATGCATTACAGAAAGTCAGTTAGTTCGGTTTTATGAGCTTTTTCTGAGATTTGAAGTTTAAAAATGGTCAAACGGTGTGCATGGGGTACATGCAACTCTGACACAAGGTATCCTGAGAGGCTGGGCGACCAGGTGTATTTTTACACTTTAAACCACATCTCAACCGAGAAAAAGTGT
>NC_065508.1:834992-883528 GCF_006386435.1 Epinephelus moara | reverse complement strand
AATGATGAATATATCCCTCCAATGTGTAGTTTAGGCCCTTTTGGTTACTTCTCAATGACATCTGATCGTTATGTCTCCAAAAATCATCAGTTGCCTCCTGTGAAATGCCGTGTACTGTGACACCTGCCATAGCGCCGGTCACTGAATGTTGATAGTTTGTCCAGTGAGTGGAGGGGGCGTGGCTTAGCCATAGGTCAATTGGTTTAACGGACTAATATTTCTGGTGTCGACTAGCGAGGGGGCGGACGATTAATTGTTTAGACGTCTAATCGTGTGCGTCCTTTCATATATTTTTTGCCCTTTTACATCTTAAAACTGATCATTTCTATTTATGGGCCTGACGCTAAAGACTGTTGCTACATCTGCCTGTTAAACTGATTTACCTTCAGACTCTGGGTCTGTTGTGGATAAATGAGATAAATGAGGCCTTGTGTTGTGTTCAAACCTGCTACAATGAAATATTTCAAATTAAGTAACGCATGATGTCTTACTTAAATAATTTTGAGTTTGTATCTCGAAATGAGAAACTTTGTCAAAACAACAAAGTGACTTAGTATCAACAAAATGACTTACAGGGATCTTTTTCTTTTTTTTTACATCACTGTGTGAAGCATTGGCGTCCATATCTGACAGCAGGGTCGTGGATGTTGTAGTTTAAAGCTCCATCAGACCAAAGTGAACTGAGTAAACTGAGTTTCTCTGCTGAGGAACAGTGAGGAGTTCCTTAAAGGAAAAATTTGAACTCGGAATTTAGAGCTGGGAAAAATACTTCAGGAGTTCGTCCGACGTCTCACCTCTGTTCACACTGACAAAGCTTCAGTTTGATACCTCACATGTCCGAATCCATGTCAGCCTCAACAAGACTCAGTTTCATTTATATTACAAATCACATATTTACCTGGAGGAGCTTTTCCCTCTGTACATCTGTCCTCTTCTCCTGCTTCTCCAGTTTGATCTCCTCCTCATCCTCTTCCTCCTCACTGTCCTCCTCTCACCTCCTCTTCCTCATCCTCTATTCTTTGAACTGTCCAGAGGGCTGAAAAAGCTTTTGCATGTTCGTCTCTTTCCTCTGCTGCCGTCTTTTTATTTGGCTCCTCTTGGCCCGCCATCAGAGTTCCCTTGAGCAAGGCATTTCATCTCCAGTGGCCTGAAGTGGGCAGCACGGCGCTCACTCAACCTTACCACAGATTAAAGAAAATAAAAACTAAATAAAAACACTGGACGGACAGACGGACGGACAGAGAGACAGACAGACAGCAGCTGCCGAGGAAATAAACCGTGGAGGAAGCATCAGCTCGCATGAACAGAGACCATGTGTAATTGAACATGAAACTGATTTTGTATGTGTGGTGAACATAACTGCTGCTGCATCACTGGTCTGATGTCTCGCCAACACACCGCTAGACACGCAACATGCACGCCTGTACACACACACACACACACACACAGACACACACACACACACACACACACACATTGATGCAGCAGCACACACATCACAGGCTCAGTTTTATTTTCAACTCTTTCTGCATCAACACTTTCAGTTTTTTTTTTATGTCCTGATGGACCCGAGACATTAATATGAAAAACTGACTGAAAATCATGAAGCTGAAGAAGCATTAAATCCATCTGTAACAAGACTGTTTGATCTTTATTAGCTCTTAATTCTCATCAGCACGATTACAGTGAAGGAGTCGTTTGCAATGAAACTCTGTTGGTCCAGTGTTGGCCCTGTATTGGCCCTGTGTTGGCCCTGTATTGGCCCAGCGTTGGCCCAGTGTTGGCCCAGTGTTGGCCCTGTATTGGCCCAGTGTTGGCCCTGTGTTGGCCCTGTATTGGCCCAGTGTTTGCCCTGTGTTGGCCCTGTGTTGGCCCTGTGTTGGCCCTGTATTGGCCCAGCATTGGCCCTGTATTTGCCCTGTATTGGCCCTGTGTTGGCCCTGTGTTGGCCCTGTGTTGGCCCAGTGTTGGCCCTGTGTTGGCCCTGTATTGGCCCTGTATTGGCCCTGTGTTGGCCCTGTATTGGCCCAGTGTTTGCCCTGTATTTGCCCTGTATTGGCCCACTGCTGGCCCTGCCTGTATTTGCCCTGTATTGGCCCACTGCTGGCCCTGTATTGGCCCAGTGTTGGCCCTGTGTTGGCCCTGTATTGGTCCTGTGTTGGCCCTGTATTGGCCCAGTGTTGGCCCTGTGTTGGCCCTGTATTGGTCCTGTATTGGCCCTGTGTTGGCCCTGTATTGGCCCAGCGTTGGCCCAGTGTTGGCCCAGTGTTGGCCCTGTATTGGCCCAGTGTTTGCCCTGTGTTGGCCCTGTATTGGCCCTGTATTGGCCCAGTGTTTGCCCTGTGTTGGCCCTGTATTGGCCCTGTATTGGCCCAGTGTTTGCCCTGTGTTGGCCCTGTATTGGCCCAGTGTTTGCCCTGTGTTGGCCCTGTATTGGCCCTGTGTTGGCCCTGTGTTGGCCCTGTGTTGGCCCTGTGTTGGCCCTGTATTGGCCCTGTATTGGCCCTGTGTTGGCCCTGTGTTGGCCCTGTATTGGCCCTGTATTGGCCCAGTGTTTGCCCTGTGTTGGCCCTGTATTGGCCCTGTATTGGCCCAGTGTTTGCCCTGTGTTGGCCCTGTATTGGCCCTGTATTGGCCCAGTGTTTGCCCTGTGTTGGCCCTGTATTGGCCCTGTGTTGGCCCAGTGTTTGCCCTGTGTTGGCCCTGTATTGGCCCTGTATTGGCCCAGTGTTTGCCCTGTGTTGGCCCTGTATTGGCCCTGTATTGGCCCAGTGTTTGCCCTGTGTTGGCCCTGTATTGGCCCTGTATTGGCCCAGTGTTTGCCCTGTGTTGGCCCTGTATTGGCCCTGTATTGGCCCAGTGTTTGCCCTGTGTTGGCCCTGTATTGGCCCTGTATTGGCCCAGTGTTTGCCCTGTGTTGGCCCTGTATTGGCCCTGTATTGGCCCAGTGTTTGCCCTGTGTTGGCCCTGTATTGGCCCTGTATTGGCCCAGTGTTTGCCCTGTGTTGGCCCTGTATTGGCCCTGTATTGGCCCAGTGTTTGCCCTGTGTTGGCCCTGTATTGGCCCTGTATTGGCCCAGTGTTTGCCCTGTGTTGGCCCTGTATTGGCCCTGTGTTGGCCCTGTGTTGGCCCTGTGTTGGCCCTGTGTTGGCCCTGTATTGGCCCTGTATTGGCCCTGTGTTGGCCCAGTGTTTGCCCTGTGTTGGCCCTGTATTGGCCCAGCATTGGCCCAGTGTTTGCCCTGTATTTGCCCTGTATTGGCCCACTGTTGGCCCTGTGTTGGCCCTGTGTTGGCCCTGTATTGGCCCAGTGTTTGCCCTGTATTTGCCCTGTATTGGCCCAGTGTTGGCCCAGTGTTGGCCCTGTGTTGGCCCTGTGTTGGCCCTGTATTGGCCCAGTGTTTGCCCTGTATTTGGCCCAGTGTTGGCCCAGTGTTGGCCCAGTGTTGGCCTAGTGTTGGCCCTGTATTTGGCCCAGTGTTGGCCCAGTGTTGGCCCAGTGTTGGCCCTGTGTTGTATCAGACAGACAGCAGTGTTGTAATGGGTGTCTGAGGACAGATGGAGGCTGATGCTGTAATTCTCTGTAAGAGCTCTGCTGGGAAAAACACTGGGAGTGATCAAAACACATTGGTGCTCTGCCGAGGAGTCTCCTCCTCCTCCTCCTCCTCCTTATATCCTCAATTCCTCTTTCTTTTCCTTCATTCCTTTTTTGCTCTCGTCTGCTCTCCTTTGTTTTCTTTCTCTCTTCCTGTCCTCTCCTTGTTTCCTCTCCTCATGTAAACAGGATCTTTATGTAGATTAGCTGTCAAACGTTGAGCAGTGTCTATATTTATAAAACTCTTTCTCTCTGCTGTGTCTCTAATTGAAGGTTACATTATCCATTAACACACACTTGACTTCTTTTACTCTGTGTGTGTGTGTGTGTGTGTGTGTGTGTGTGTGTGTTGGCGGCAGCTGTAAACAGTGTGTCACTGTGTGGAAACTAATGAGCAGTTACCTATCATCACATCATCACCTCTGACTGTCACACAGCACCAATTATCAGCAGACTTTCCTTCCTCCGCTCCACTCTGCGCTGGGCGGAGACCAACCCGTCACCACATGGACAAAAGTATGTGGACGGCCCTGCAGTGCAGCCGTACATGACGTTATGAAACGAGCCAGTGTTAAATGACGATTTTTTATTCAGAGATATCAAAGAGTGTCTGACTGTCGGTGCAGGAGACTCTCTATCATTCCTTAATTTTATTTTTGTAGTAAAAGCCGCGGGGAGCTGCAGATTCAGCTGATAAATCTCTGGAGCTTCACACACACACACACACACACACACACAACAGATCGTCACACTCCTCTCACCTTTAGTTCCAGTGTGTTACTCAACGCACAGTCGCAGTTCGTCACATGCACGTACAGTCTTTAAGAATTTAAGTTTCTCTGCTCTGACTTTGAGACACACTGAGGTAATAACCCTGGAGGAAGTGTGTGTGTGTGTGTGTGTGTGTGTGTGTGCGTGTGTGTGTGTGTGTGTGCGTGCGTCACACAGTATCTTTGAAGTTCCTGCTTCACTGTGTCTCTCTGTTCATCTCTCTCTGCTCTTTGAAGTCTATCTGAATTTTGCTGACTTGTCTTTTGAACACGGTGTGCATGCGTCAGTGTGTGTGTGTGTGTGTGTGTGTGTGTAAAATGCTGATGTGATTACTCTGCGTGTTGACTCACAGGGTTTTCAAGCACAGAGGGAAGAAGCTGCCTGTTAGGTTGTGGAAACAGCAGGGGTGCAATGATAAATTGAATTTTGTGATATCGTGATAAAAAACAGAGTCTGGATACAGTTGTGATTAAATCTGCCACATGGTTATTTTCGAAGTCAGTCTCTAAAGGACACTGCCATTGCAGCAACCAACGCGAATTCAGCCAATCCCCGTGAATCACATGTGCCCTTTTATTTTGTCCAGTCAGCGCAACTTGACCGCAAATTTGTGTTTTATCACAGTTCAAATCAAATTTATTTATAAAGCCGGTTTAAAACCAACCAGAGTGCTGTGTTGAAAATAAAATAAGTCAAATGACCTGGAAACAACAAAACAATTTACAAACTGGAAATGTCCTGTGATGCAGATAGCCCCGGCCCCACGATTAGAGCCTGGTCTCACTCCAAACCAACGAAACAAGGCGTCCTTTAACATCGGCATGATACGCAGCCGGTTGCTGCTGCATTTTAACAGCGCCTGGCGGCATCAGGGGGAAACATGGCAGGACAAGGACAGAAGTTAAGGAGGAGAAAGTCCAAGTGGGGCGGGTGGGGGCAGTGATGGATTGGTCCAACAACCACTGACATTCACCCGAGAGAGCGGTGTTCACTTCCTATAAGATTGTAAAGCCAAACCCTGTTCTTTGTTCCTTAACCCAACCACATGTGTGTTGTTGAAGGAAACATCAGTTGGCGGTGTTGTACTGATGTAGTGCTTTTATTTTGGAAGAGACTGTATGCAAACTGTACATTTCCTGTGAAAACAGACAATGCATGTAACAGGCTGAAGTTGACACGGCGTCCCAGAACGTCAACAACCAACACACCCAGGGTACCTTGGACGTCATATGTGGACGTGGAAAGTCCATGACCAAACGTGGACATGTGACGAGGTCACAGTGAGGATGATGATGAACACGATGAGCAGCGCTAAAATCAACCTGCGTAGTTGTCCCTCCATTGTGACATTAGAAAGTGTCACATTTATCTTGCAAGTGTACTCTTCTTCAACGTTTGCTTTACTTCCTGGATTTTTCCCACATGGAAATTCTGACCAATCAAGAGCAGCTTTCTCACACAAGGCATTTGATCTGGTCCTCTTGTAAATGCTGCCGTGAGAACACGAACCAACTCTAGGCAATTATACAACTTTGGAACAACATGAGTCCCTGATTCAGACCAAAGGAGACCACTCTAGGGCTGACAGCAGCCTGAAGTCTCGACCATGGGACTGTGGGGAGCAGCTGGTCTGAGGAGCTGAGAGATGACCTGGGTGTGAGGCCATGTCAGACTTTAAAAACAAACAGTAGAACCTAAAACTCAGACCTAAAGCTGTAGGATGAATCCTACTTATATTTCCTTCAGCATTGCCATAAGTTTTGATTTAACTGTTCAATGTATTTTCGTGACCATTTAGCTTAAAGCACCTCCGCACAGCCTCACAGATCATCAGCAGGGCTGCAGCGTCTTGTTTTCACCTTCATCAGGTCTTCAGGTTTGATCACAAGGGCGTCTCATGTTCCTGCTGACAGTCCGACTGTACGAGGTCAGCTTCTTTCCTCCTTAAATAATGGATTACAGCCCAGCAGAGGGAACAGTGTGAAAGATGAAAGAGTTCGCCTGGAAATAGCTCCTCAGATAAATCTCAATTCAGATAATTCATCATCATCATCCTCACTAATATTTATGTGTTTGTGATGTATTTAAATCAGGCCACTTTAACAGAAACCAAAATGATCATGCGTCTCTGAGTGTGAAGCAGCTTTTTGAAGTGTGACCCAGGTCAAGTCCAGCCCGAGGCAGACAGCAGACATCACACCACTTTGACTCTGCGGCTCGACGCTGAGTTTGAGAAGCCGCTGCCTCTTCAGATCCTCCGAGCTTCACGTGGAAAATATCTCAGTGTTGTGTTTATATGTGTTTGAGCAACGAGGCAGACGGTGTCGAGGGAGGGCGCTTTGAAAAGTAAAGGAAATGGAAAATAAACCTCCGACTGCTGGTGATATTCAGATTCATCAGGTTTTAATCTCCTGGATGATGTGATGTCTTCATTAACCACCGGCTGAAACAGCGACTGTCACTCTCCAATAGGCAGCAAAATATGAAATCCTTTGTGACAAGCTTCGTCCCCTTCTTCCTAACAGTTAACTTTATGACACAACAATTAATTACCCTGAAACTAACTGCTACATTTACTAAATTACATGCTGGGTAGCAGGTACAGCTCGCTAGCTAGCCAGGTAGCATAATGCTAACAGTCTGTTGAAGGCTGAGAGCGGCTCCGTCGCTAAGTTCATCCATTTTCATCCTCTTACCCGGGGTCAGGTCTCGAAGGCAGCAGGCTGAGCAAACCACCCCAGACGTCCCTGCGACCAGAGACGATCTCCAGCTCCTCCTGGAGGACCCCGAGGTGTTCCCAGACCAGATGAGATCTATAATCCCTCCATTGTGTTCTGGGTCTGCCCCGGGGCCTCCTACCAGCTGGACCAGGAGGATCCTGATCAGATGTTGAACCACCTCAACATGAAGGAGCAGCGGCTCTACTCCGAGCTCCCTCCAGATGTCTGACTCCTCCCCCTATCTCTAAGGCTGAGCCCAGACACCCTACAGAGGAAACTCATTTCAGACGCTTGTATCTGTGACCTCATTCTTTCAGTCACTACCCAGAGCTCATGACCATAGGTGAGGGTTGGGACGCAGATGGACCAGGAAATCAAAAGCTTCGCCTTCAGGCTCAGCTCCCTCTGAACCACGAGGGACCGGCACAGCGCCCACATCTCTGCAGAAGCCGCACCAAACCACAAGAGAGTTACTACTTGATGGGAGCTCAGACCGGCCAGTTCACAGAGCTGCAACTTTTCTCTGCAACGTTCTAAAACAGTTTCCTCGTGTCGCCAATCTTTGGTCTGAACTGGACTTAAAACTCTCCTGTTTCACTGAAGTCAGATACGAGGCAGAGTCATTTAAATGACGAATGCATCACCGACAGAAAACTACAGTTTGTAGGCTATGCTGAAGTGAATGTGGCTTTTCACAGGACAGACAACACAGGACGCAGAGGGGACACCAGCACAACAATGTCACTGAGCTAGAAAGTCACAAAAATGTCCACAGGCTGAGATCAATGCAAAAATAGTAAATTTATTTAAGGCATCTGTGCCAAAAAAAGGGTCCTCAAAGTGCAAAAAATGATGAAGAGTGAATAAAAACAAGAACATTTACCCTCTGTTGTCTGGTGGCTGTGCTGCCTGCTCTCCTCCCGGGGAAACAGTTCACAGCGGCGGGGAGACCTGAGGCAGCTGATTTATTGTCGTCTGTGATCTGATAAAGACTCTACAGATAAATAAGATGAAATAAATCAGTGTATGGAGTATTATGTATTAAACCAACCCATCCTCACTGTGACCTCGTCACATGTCCACGTTTGGTCATGGACTTTCCACGTCCACATATGACGTCCAAGGTACCCTGGGTGTGTTGGTGGTTGACGTTCTGGGACGCTGTGTCAACTTCAGCCTGTTACATGCATTGTCTGTTTTCAAAATACACTTCTGTTTTCACAGGAAATGTACAGTTTGATACAGTCTCTTTCAAAATAAAAGCACTACGTCAGTACAACACCACCAACTGATGTTTCCTTCAACAACACACACACGTGGTTACGTTTAGGAACAAAGAACAGGGTTTGGCTTTACAATCTTAAAGGAAGTGAACACTGCTCTAGCGGACCCATCCACCCCTCCCGCCCACCTCACATGGACTTTTGCCGCCTTAACTTTCATCCTTGTCCTGCCACATTTCTCCCCGACTCCATGTGTCATGCCGAGGTTGAAGGACAGCTTTTGTCATTGGTTTCTGACACCGCAAGTCACTGTCCAAGCGCCAGTTTTTGACAACTTCAGAGTGAGACCAGGCTCGTATTACTGTTTGAAGTGTGTGCATTTGCCCGTGGTCACCTGGTGTGATATGGAGCTTTATCCCTACCTTTATTCAAGAGAGTGGTCTATCAGTTTGAGAGCATTATTTATTGATGCTCAAAAACCCTGCCCTCGCACTCAAATAGCCTCTGCTTGCACTTGGATCTACTCTGTTTCTGCTCAAACTGTGTGCAGATACCATGTTGCTCGCACTCTGATACCATGTTGCTCGCACTCAGATACCATGTTGCTCGCACTCAGATACCATACCAACATGGTATCTGAGTGCGTGCACACAGTTTGAGCAGAAACAGAGTAGAGCAGAGGCTATTTGAGTGCGAGGGCAGGGTTTTTGAGCATGAAATCAATAAATAACGCTCTCAAACTGATAGACCACTCTCTTGAATAAAGGTAGGGCTAAAGCTCCATAGTAGGAGGGGCTATAAAGGTAGGGCTAAAGCTCCATAGTAGGAGGGGCTTCAGGAGGAGGGAGCATTCTCTGCTGTTTTTTTTTTGTGTCTTTTCTATATTTCTGCCGACAGCAGCTTTGAGTATGTTCAGGTTCTGGACTGTTGGTTCATCATATTATCTTTTTAAATCCTAAACCTCTCTCTTGATTTCAGGACATGGACTCATCTGATTAAAACAAAACAAGACAAATAAAAAAGACAGTCGGCGTCCTTTAATGTCCTGATGTCTCACATTGTCTCGTGTCATCTTGTCTTTTGCGTCTCAGGTCTGACGGTGCTGCAAAGGATCTTGGACACGGCGGCGGAGCGCAGCTGGCAGGTCACCTCCGTTAACTTGGACACTCTGACAGAAGCCGGCTTCATCAAGCTGCTCGCCGACCTCGACTACAAGAAGGACTTTCAGATCATCATCGACTGCGAGCTCGAACGACTCAACTCCATCCTCAACCTGGTAAAACACTCGCTCATCCTGACATCAGTAAATCAGAGACAAAGAACAAACAGCAGTATGACACACACAGGACTCTGTTCCATACGATCACTACAACATCTACATTAAATATGCACTTCTGTTACGCCAAGTAAACAAACCACGAGCAAACCACGTGCCAGTTTGTATAAAATCAAACCAGTTTACGTGTGTACACCAAACCGGACTGGAAATTGACCCAACTCTAGTCAGTATATTCATCTGTCTGCAGTGATCTCACAAACTACTGGACCAGTCAGCCTAATCATGTGTGTCCGCATCTATGACTGTATTCTCAGGGACCTGTCGTGGCTCTGATGATTCACAGTTGTTGTAAAACCTGTTTTATTGATTGTTTAATATCATCACTGACGGCTGACTCCTCGCTCCTCTTTACCGGCCGCTAGGGGCCGCAAATTTTACTGAAAGCAGCTCGGCTAAAAACTACAGCACAGTCCTGCACCAGGTCGAGTACCCCCCATCTGAAATGTTCCAAAGTTCCCGAGCTTAACTGCCACTTAGGAAATTTCCAGAAATTTTGCATCCAACTGTAACCCTAGTCTGAACCACATTTCTTCACAATCCATCCAATAGGGATGTAACGATACCAGAAACTCACGATACGATATTATCACGATATTTATACAAGGGGAAAAGAAGAGAAAATTTATTGTTAAAAATAGTGCATGTACACTGTACAGCATGTTATTTTTAACTTGGAAGCGTATCATAAACAAATCAACACACAGTTGAACATGTGCTTTCATTTCCCCCCTATTACTGCTAGGCAGGCAGACATTAAAGTGCCATAACAAAGTCATGTCAATTAAAACTATAGTGACAGAATATGAAAATGGAAACATTCAGTATTTTTTAACCTACTCTGAACAAAAGTAGTGTAGTACTATTACTAGAAAGTCATCTGAATGACATCAAATTATGAGGATAGAGTAGTCTTAATATTCATCAAATATACAGAACTTAGAACAATCAGACCCTGCAACAACAACACAATTAACAAATTAGAAATAATGTAAACTCAATAACATACAATCCCTCACTCACAGATACACAAAGAGAGAGAGAGAGAGAGAGAGAGAGAGAGAGAGAGAGGGAGAGGTGGGTAGAGATGTGTGTAAAAGAAAACCAAAATAAATAAAGCCCAGTCATTTCCCTGGAAGTCATAGAAAAACTCAAAAACACACATTCACTCAGTTTGTTCACGCCAGGTTGACAATCTTGACATCAAGGAGACCCTAACACTTTCTCAGGACAGGAGATGAGGAGAGGAAAGCTCTGCTCCTGCGCTTTCATGTGATATGCGTGGCATTTCTGTGCGACCCTGCATTCGCGAGTAATCCATCCAAAAGTAATGTGTGTGCAGAGCTGTATGAAAGCTCTGTTATACATTATTTTATTGTAACTTTATCATTTTTTTTTCGCTGTGAAAACATTGGACTACCGACTAGTGCTTGGTCTTGTCGGAAAGCCACGATTCCGCTGTTTTACATGATATGTGTGGCTTCTCGCTGTGACGAACGGTCGCGGAGAAAATCCACAGAGAAGAACAATCAATCTCCTTACTTTTATTCGCTGTGTCCTCCAGTCACGCACGGGTCAGAGTCGGAGGCTGAGCTGCACGAGTCTACTCTCACCTGCGCGCGCAGTTGCATGCAAAGGATTATGGGGAATATAGTCGCACAGTCATATTACCGGCTCTGTAGGAGAACGCAGCTATACAACTACTGTGGCATTCCCATGACGGTATCGAGAATTTATTTTATCGCGACACCGCGAAATTCGACATATCGTTACATGCCTACCATCCAATAATAGTTGAGATATTTCAGTCTCGACCAAAGCAGTATATCGTCTGATATTGCCGTCCTCATAAAGCCGCGTCAACAGCAGCACTAAGACGTCAGATAAGACTTGATGCAACATTATTGTAACAACAAGGAGCACAGGATCACGACCAAATACCAGAGAACTACCTGACGTCCCCATGAGCCTCACCTGCACCTTGTGTTCTCTGCTACTATGCTAATGTTAGCATGCTAAGTAAGTGGTGAAAACTGTAAACATTATACCTGTTAAACATCAGTATTTTAGCGTTGTCACTGTAAAGATGTTAGCATGCAGATTGTAGTGCTGTGTAAAACTACAGCCCCACAGAGGTGCTCATCGAGGCCCTTTAAATGGTACGTATGATCATGGATGTATAAAGAGACCTGGATACAGTGTTGGAGGCGTTTAGCTGCAGTGTATAAAATGACCCAGTTGATTAGCACTACTTCTGCACCCTGCGGCCCAGAGAGCAGGCGCCCTTAGAAATGTACAGATTCCTAAAAGCCAGAGTCCTGCACTGGGTCGGGTACCTGATGGGTAACCCGCAAAAAGCTGTGTAACAAGTAAAAATGAACTCCAAGTGTGCGGGCTGCAGGCGAGAACAAAAGTCCTACAATGTAGGTTTTTTGCTGATTTTACTGGAGTTTTAAATTCATTTAAACTCTTTTATTTCCCCAGTTTTTATAAACCACAGTGTTTCAATCAGTTCTTTAAAAGCTGCTGTTTTCACGTCCGGTCTGTTTTAATTGTTGACATGTAAATCACTCTGTTTTGAAAAGTGCTTTATAGTTAAAGATCATTATTATTATTATATGATAAAAATCAACCAGCTGAACTGGACATCTTCACCCTGCAGATCCAGAGTTTCACCTTGTGCTTTAAAACTCACATGCAGCTAAATTAAATGAAGTGGAGCTGAACATCACCTGATGTTTTCACACGACACTAAAGTTGAAATAAATCAGCTGACGCCATCAGATCCAAAATCAGCACCTGATCCTTCAGTGGGAGTCGACCAGCTGGAGTTCAGCAGGAAGAGGAGTTTCCCAAACGATGGTTTCTGGTTTCTGTCCAGAGTTCACACTGAGCTGCTGCTGCCCTCTCTGCTTCTTATAAACTTTCTCCAAACATCCTGCTGATGACACAAACAGCTCTGTGAAGCAGCTCACTCTGCCAACAGTCAATTATCGATGAAGCTGAAATCAAAGTGTGAAAACAGCTGCGAATGAAGAGTGAAGAGCAGCGTCTCTTGCTGCTGCTGTGCAGATCCACAGATCCACAGATCCACAGCAGAGAGTGTGTGACCGACAACAAATACAAACACTCACAAAGTAACTCAGAGTCTGTGGTGAACCTGAGAGGCTGCTTTATTTGCTCTGAAGCAAAACGTTCAACGACATTTTTAAGGAAACTCTTCCACCCACAGATCCAGGTGTCTGTGCCACAGGTCGTCAGACTGTGAGGCGTCTCCACACTGAGGTACGGGAGAGATGGAGGGAGGCGTGGAGGGAGAGACGTAAGACAACAGATACTGGGACAGGTGCATGCAGGTGTTCTCAAAACCACAAATAAGAGTAAACTACGGTGACAATGCTGAAACACAAATGTTTAACAGGTATAATTTCACCACCTTAGTTAGCATGCTAACATTAGCGTATTAGCAGTGAATACAAAGTAGAGCTGAGGCTCATGGGCATGTCATTAGTCGTGATCCTGTGCTCCTTGTTTTTGAAATACTGTTGCATCAAGTTGTTCTTGTCTTATCTGACTGCTCACTGCACAGCTCTATGACAACAGCAACAGCAGTTGATTGGTTGATACACTGCTTTGATCCAGTCTGAAATATCTCAACTATTATTGGATGGATTGTGATGAAATGTGGTTGGGACTAGGGTTGCAAAAGGTTGCTACATTTTCCAAGAGGAGGTTAAGTTCGGGAAGTTATCTGGCGAGCTCACGACGATCCATCAGCCTCAATAAGCTAATGCTAGCATGCTAATCTGCAGTGTTACTGTCACTTTGAGCTTGTTAGCATGCTGATGTTAGCATTTAGCTCAAAACACACAGACTGAGCTTTGATGGATTTCATCTCTCGTTGATTGAGCGTTCAGCGTCGGAAAGGAAGAGGTGGCAGAGAGGAGGAGGTGGGGAGGATGGAGGGATTGAGGAGGAGTAACTGTTTAAACAGCCCTCTCCTCCCTCTGTCCGTCCTCCAGCAGCGAGCGGCGTTCAGACCAGCTGTGTCAGTGAACGTTCCTCCACTGATGCTCATTAGGAGCTGGACCTGAGACGGAGACAACACCTGCTTCCTCCTCTTCCTCCTCCTCCTCTTTCTCCTCCTGTCCACAGCTGTTTCTCTCTTCACCTCTTTATAACCTCTCCTCCGTTTCCTCCTCCCTGCCTTCCTTCCTCTCCCTCCTCTCCCTCTTTCTTTCCATCTCTTTCTGAGGCTGAAGATCGGCAATTAATTCCTCAAAGACGAGTTGAGTCTTCCAATTAGCAGCTGTTTGAGAGAACACACACACACACACACACACACAC
Organism: Epinephelus moara; assembly: GCF_006386435.1. Lineage (NCBI taxonomy): Eukaryota > Metazoa > Chordata > Actinopteri > Perciformes > Serranidae > Epinephelus > Epinephelus moara. The sequence goes on along the minus strand of NC_065508.1, from coordinate 869,536 downwards.
ACACACACACACACACACACACACAGTGTGCAGATGGGTGTGATGAATGTGTAATGGATGCTTTTTTATCATCATTAGAAACATCACAAAAATTTAATTAGCATATCATTTATTCTGAATCCTCAGATTGCTGCTCAGAGGAGGAACTTGAAGAACTACCATTACATCCTGGCCAATCTGGTGAGTCCCACTGTTTACTGGAGGAGAGACATGAATACAGTGTGTGCGACTGCCCGCTCTAATGTGTGTGTGTGTGTGTGTGTGTGTGTGTGTGTCAGGGCTTCATGGACCTGAACATGACAGAGTTCCAGAAGCTCGGTCCAAACGTGACGGGCTTCCAGCTTGTGAACCGGTCCGATCCAGCTGTGGAGAAGATCAACCAGGACTGGCTGGACTTCGACAGCAAAGACCTCAAACTGGCCCGCAGGAGTCTCAGGGTACACACACACACACACACACACACACACACACACATATTGTCCCAAACGTTTCCAGCAAAATCGGTCATTTTAATCAAGAACACGCTGTGGTGTCATTTGCTCACTGTCGCCTGTCACTGGTGTCGTATCCCCTTTGTGTCAGGGCTGTGGTTGTCGGACAGAAGTTGTCATTAAGTGATAGTTTATCCAGTTTTAAGTCACATCATTACAATATACTTTTTAGATTTTGGTTGTTTTTAACTCTGTGTTTTAATTTGATGAAGGATTTTAGTCATCAGACGTCTGGATCTTAAATTATCAGAGAAATGAGCAAACGTTAGCGGCAGCTCTACTCCAGCCCCGACTGTGCCAAACAGCATCAGCGACACACTCAGTATGTTTCCATGACATCAGAGAAAATGGATTTATAGTGTCAGCCCGACTAAAGGCCTTTGCACAGTGTCAGTTTTGTTTTCGTCCGAAATCATCGCACGTTGAAAAATAAATACGACCTCATGTTTTGTCCGTCACGTTTGCACTGAAACTTCCGTTCGTCTGTAAAATGTTTGGAACAGGTTTGATTGTCTGTGTTTGCCTCCTCCGTCAGAGCCTTTAGAGACGTTTGACCAAGAATCAGGGAAGAAAATGTGGCGGCGGGACACAGCTGACACAAGACAGAGGAACGGGGGCAGAATCATTTCATAACTCAGACAGCTACATTCAACAGGTCAGATAGTAACATTCAGGGGATGATGATGATGAAGAGGAGGAGGATGTGGACTGCACACAAAGACGGAGACAGATTACAGCTCTGCCCCGTCATGCAACTGCAATGCCAAATGAAAGACAGGGAGGAAGTGATGTCAGTCAGATAGGTGACTCCAGAGGAGGAGTCTTTACATTTGTCTCGTGAGAATTTTCACAACGAATAGAACAATAGAATCAGTGTGCACGGTTTCTGTGCATGACGATTTTTTTTTTGGATGACGGATTAAAAAAACACATCTGAAAAAAGACTCGTGTGCAAAGGCCTTAAAACTGGACTTTTAAAATCCCTGTAAACATGTCAGTGTGAGTGAAATGGTCCTGCAGTGAATGTGTCACAGTGGGACTAACACACCCAGGTCATGTGACTCCTGCATGTATACAGTCAATCAGACCCAAACTGGCCGAGGCGCTCTGAGCATGCTCCACAGTTTCCGCCCCGGGCTTTGACCCGGAAGTCCAATAGCATTAAATGTGTAAGAGAAGAAGAAGCCGGTAACAACATGGAGAAATCTACATCCAGAGCCGTGACTTTTTGGACGGACCAAATGTACAGAGCTGTAAAGTTGTCCACCATGGTAGCAGTTAGCTGCTAGCTAACCGTAGCTAACTTGTTTGTCCATTGTTTGGTCTGTGACGTAATAGGTCAACAGGAAAAAGGTCCAATACTAACAAGCTGAAAGGGGGCATATCTCCACCTATCGTAGAGGAGTCGCACATACTTGGCTCAATAAATGGATTCCCCTCCCGTGCTTGTATACTGGGACAAGGACAGTAGGCCAGTTAGATGTCCTCGTCCAGCTGGAACTGTAGCTCCACTTCACTGTGACTGGAGACTGAGTAATTTGTAACGTGAAATGTTTTCCTTCCTTTGCTGGTGTAAATCAGCTGGTCTGTTTTAGAGAGGAAAAACCTCTGTGGATAATTTAGAACACTGAAGGAATCCTGAGCAGCAGAAACTGACTGCAGTGACGACATCGCTCCCTCTTTTATTGTTTTGTTTGTTAGCACCAGAAAATTACATATTGTATGTTTGAGTCAAACAGAAATTGAATGTCATGTTTTCTTTGTGCTGCAGCAGAACGTCCTGCGTTCTCCTCTGAGAAAATAACAAGAGGAAGAAATGTTTATTTTATATTTTTGTCTTTACATTAAAAAACAACTATAAAAAATATCAATTAATTTTTTTAAAATCAGTACCAGGATAATAACTTATTACACCACAGCACTGCTGAACTTCATCCTCATCCTCAGTACACAGGAGCTCTGACGTACGACGGCGTCAGCGTCATGGCGACGGCCTTCCAGAACCTGCGGCGGCAGCGGATCGACATCTCTCGCCGTGGCAATGCAGGGGAGTGTCTGGCGAACCCTCCGGCTCCCTGGGGACAGGGCATCGACATACAGAGAGCTCTGCAACAGGTGACAATAAATACACACAAACACACACACAGCAGGGTTCAGACATACTGACACAATACTGTGTGTGTGTGTGTGTGTGTGTGTGTGTGTGCAGGTGCGTCTGGAGGGGCTGACGGGTCGCGTCCAGTTTGACGAGCGAGGACATCGAACCAACTACACTCTGAGTGTGATGGAGCTGAGACTCACGGGGCCCAGGAAGGTGCTGCTGCTTGTCTTTTGTTAATGGAGGTTTGGTGTGTGTGTGTGTGTGTGTGTGTGTGTGGAGTCTGTGAGGTCGGCAGGTTTTTTCACCACATCAGCTCATTTCAATAATTAGCTCCCTCTCGTCTGATTTAAAGGTGAGATAATCAGTGAAATCAGCTGCTGCAGCTCCTGTTTGTATTAAAAACCTGCAGACTCTCAGCTTTCTTGTTAAACTCCATCAGACTCCACAGCGTCACAGACGAATTCACAGAGAGGCTGCACGACGAAATGCATCTCTAGCTGCGCTGCCAAGTTCACAGTGCCTCATAGCTCCAGTGCAGTTTATTTAAATGAAGTAATGTGCAACATTTGGTGCAAGATTGCCCCCTTTTCTATGCAAATGAGCCTCATTGCCAAACAGTCCAGTTCACACAGATCAGCGCTGACAGCCACACACAGTAACAGGAAATGATGAGGGTCTTCAGAGAGTTGGTGGAACTGAAGCGCACGGACAGATCACAGAATTAAATCCCAAATACAGTTTCTCTGTCATGTTTAAAATGCTTTCCTCACCTGCAGCTCTGCACACGTGTGTCGAGGCGTGAGTCTGTTGGTTCTGACATGTTTTTGAATCTTGTGTTCAGATCGGCTACTGGAACGAGAAGAGAGGCTACGTGAACACAGCCGTCTATAAGCCGGTGCTGGAGGAGTTCTACGGTCTGCTGAACAGAACCTACATCGTCACCACCATACTGGTAAGACTGGAAGACGTGATCCTGTCCACTAACTGTCTTTACCTTCCACTGGTTTTAGATTCCAGACTTTACAACTCAACCTGGCGACATCTTGAAATATTTAACCACCAGCTCATCAGCTCCTCCGTCATCACAGAACACAGAAACTGTCACCACAAGAAAACGTGTTCTTTGTTTAGATTACCAAACAGGAAGTGGATCATAGACGTTTGTTTCTGGCTGCTGGTGTTGACGTTAGTGTTAGCTGTCATAGCATGATAATGCTAACTACACTAGCTTACGCTAGAAGTCAGAAAGAAACATTGGTGTTCAAAGTCAAAGTCCCACTGATTGTCACACACCTGAGTGTGTGAAATTTGTTCTCCGCATTTGACCCATCCCCTGAGGGAGCGGTGAGCAGCAGCGGCGACGCGCTCAGGAATCATGTGGTGATATAACCCCCCCAATTCCAACCCCTGATGCTGAGTGCCATAGGTCCCATTTTTTATAGTCTTTGATATGACCCGGCCAGGGATCGAACCCACGACCTCCCAGTTTCAGGGCGGACACTCTACCACTAGGCAACTGAGCTGGTGTTTGTTTCCTGGCTGTTAGTGTTAGCATTAGCAACATGGCTACAATGATACATTTGATGAAAATACAAGTATTTGATATAGCACCTTTCACAGAAATAACATTCACAAAATGCAATGAAACAATCAAAGAATAAAAAATAGAGTTACAGTGGTCCAGTCAAGAGGACACAAACGCTTGGATCATCTGAAGCCACAATCAGAACCTCCGTCTTGTCTGTGTTTAATTGTAGGTCAGCATAACAGTTGTACGATATAACTGAGGACCGGTCTAATAATGTGACCAAGTGGAAGCATGTATAAAGTAAATAATATAGGACCTATGACAGAGCCCTGTGGTACACCACAGGAAAGAGCAGCAGTATCAGACCAAGACCAAGAGACACAGAGAAACTCCAGTCAGGTGACTCCCAGAGACACCCACCCACTGTCTGAGCCTTTCAGTCATGATACTGTGATCCACAGTGTCAAAAGCTGCACTACAGGCCCTCAGAAACAGCACCAGGCTTCAGTGGATCAGTGGATACATTTTTTTTTAGCATAACGAGAAATGTTCAATGCACTTCCTTTGTGCTGTAAACAAAGCCTTCATCACACAGCACACAGCACTGTGGAGTGAGAGAGAAGCTCACAGTCTGAACACAGATGGTGTCATTATTCTACAGACATGACACTGTGATCAACATTTACATCATCATCATGATAAGTTTAAACAAAAAAACTCTCATCTGGTTTTATTTTAAATTTGGATTTAAATACAGAGTGACAGCGTCTGTCTCCGAACAGGAAGCTCCCTACATGATGCTGAAGAAGAACCACGAGCAGTTCGAAGGAAATGAAAGGTACGAAGGTTACTGTGCAGAACTGGCCGCGGAAATCGCCAAACACGTGGGCTTCGTCTATCGGCTCGAGCTGGTGGGCGACGGAAAGTACGGAGCCAGAGACAGCGAAACGAAGATGTGGAACGGCATGGTGGGAGAACTGGTGTACGGGGTGAGTCCGACCGGAGATGAACGTGTTTTAACTTCGCTGGTCCGTCAGCACCAATAAACACTTCCTCACTTCCTCTCTCTGTCTCTCTCTCTGCAGAAGGCGGACGTGGCGGTCGCTCCGCTCACCATCACTCTGGTCAGAGAGCAGGTGATCGACTTCACCAAACCCTTCATGTCTCTGGGAATCTCCATCATGATCAAGAAACCCACCAAATCCAAACCGGGAGTCTTTTCCTTCCTCGACCCGCTCGCCTATGAGATCTGGATGTGCATCGTCTTCGCCTACATCGGAGTCAGCGTCGTCCTCTTCCTGGTGAGACGTAATACTTTTACTGCAGATACTTTAACTGCATGAGGCTGATGATACTTGTGTACTTTTACTGCAGATACTTTAACGACCCGTCTGTCTCTCTGTCTCAGGTGAGTCGTTTCAGTCCGTACGAATGGCACGGTGAAGACTCTGATGATGAAGATGAAACTCTGCCTTCTTCTGGTTCTCGACGAGCTCTGCCGACCTCTTCCTCTGAGCTCACTCACTCTCCAGGTGCTTTCATCATCATCATCATCATCATCATCATCATCCTCCTCCTGATCATCACAGCTTAAAGCCTGATGGATGTAAATGAACATGATGTCGTTTTGTTCTCAGGGTTTTCTCAGAACCAGAACCAGCAGAAAGAAAAGGAGACTCCAGAACACACCAACGACTTTGGGATCTTTAACTCGCTCTGGTTCTCACTGGGAGCCTTCATGCAGCAGGGCTGTGACATCTCCCCCAGGTAGGCAGCACACCTGGACGGACACAAACCAACACCGCTCAGTCACAACTTCCTTCAGTGTTTGGACTCAAATATTTTGTTTGCGATCAAATAAATGTTTTGCTTATGGTACTCTGACAAAAATTATCTCCAAATAGCAAATTCAGGTTTTTAAGGAACACTTCACCCCAAATGGTCACGTGTGTGTATCAGTTACTCACCTGTGTTACACTGAACTTGTAAAGAAAACAAGAAAACGTTCTCCACGTTGCACTAAGAGTCTAAAAAACGGCTGAGCGCCAGACTGGACACAGACTTGGATTAAACTGCAGGAGCGGTGTGAGATTGTAAACAGATGTTTTGACTTTAAGGCCGTGCGCCCACATTTACTTATTTATTTATTCATTTTTCAGCAGAAAGCTGAGAGCAGGGCGCTGGGGAGGGTTTTATCCCAGGGCTTCATGAAGAAAGCTCTGATGGCGTTTTGTTTTTTTGTTTTTATGATGTGCTGCACGTGGGGTTTTGTTTCTATGACAACAATATCTTGACACTAACATTAGCCAGGTAGCTAACGTGGTGCTACATTTACAGAGGGTGGACAGTCTAACTGCATGAACTATAAACTATGATTTATAAAAACCGCACTAGATATAAAAAGAACCTCATTTAGTCCGATAAAGTCCAGAGTCTCATGAGCTGTTTAAACTGTGAATCATTTTTCTGTGTTACAGTATGGTGACTTGATGTGGCCTCAGAGAGGAGTGGTTGTAGCTCTGTTCACATGATGTTTACTCAGATTTTTTTTTTTATTTCTTTTATTTTATTTTACAATTTTCATTCAAAAAAACACTTGGCAAATCTCTGAGAAAAGTCACAGCACACTGTTCCCGATCATTCTGCACCTTTTGATGTGTTTTTGCCGGTGTGTTGGCGAAGCTGTGGGAGGAGCCTGACTTAGACTTAGACTTCTTTAATGTCCATCAAACTTTACATAAAATGGAAATTTGTCTTTGACAGTGGCATAAAAAACACACAATATACGTAAAACAGACTCTGAAATCAGTCCAGTTTGCTCCAGAGAGGAGTTAAAAGATAGATGGGCATGAATAAAAATGCATAAAGTGCCTATACGAAACTAACTGCATAGTAAAATTATCTGGGCAGTTCTTTGTTAAGGATGGTCTGGCGTAATAATAATAATAATAATATACACAAACAATAATATATAGTGGCCTTGATGTTGCACAGCAGGGACCTAAAATACAGCAGTGATAAAATGAATAAGCTGTAATGTGAACAAGTTGTGCAGTGATGTGGTAAATGTGTGTGTGTGTGTGTGTGTGTGTGTGTGTGTGTGTGTGTAACCAGAACAAACCGTCGACAGGAAGTGAAGATAAATCTGATAATTACTGTCGCAGCTTGTTAACAGGTAGTCACATAAATACACATGAACACACCGTCAGAGATATACAGCGCTGATTGATGTCGACGTATATCACACACACACACACACACACACACACACACACACACACACACAGACGTTGTCATGAAACACATAGAATCATGTGTGACGTGCTGCCGGGTCAGTTGTATGTTACTGCTGTGTGAAGCCCCGAGGCTGTTTCTATTCTGAATCTGCTCTGTTCTCTGTGTGTGTGTGTGTGTGTGTGTGTGTGTGTGTGTGTTATTTTGTCACCATGTGTGTGTTTACAGTAATTGTTTTCCTCATTAAAACAATGTTACAGTCAAACGTCTCCTTCTGCACAGTATACTGTACATATTGTTTGCAGATAGTTTAGTCGTGATGGTTAGGGACTGTTCTTTATTTATCAGAGGAGGAGCAGCTGGTGTGTCACCCTCCCTGAGTGGCTGGAGGACAGTCCATGACCCTCCCTCCACCAATGATTGAGTGAATGAGTTATTAGATTTTTAAAACTTTGATGTTTGAAAGTAAAAAGTTGAAGATGAAATCTGGAGTTGAAAGAAGCCTCAGTTTTTCACTCTTGTCATGCAATTTGTTTTTTGTTTTTTAGTCCAAATGTTAAATGAGACGTAGAATATGAAGCGTTTCAGAAACAACAAAAGTTTCTTAAAAAGTTTTTATAGAAAGAAAGCCAAAAAAACTTAAGGAAAAACAATGCAGGGGTTTGGAAAATCAAAATTCCAAAGACATGTTTTCTCTAAAGATTGGTGGTAAAAATAAAATCATAAGACAGCCATTTTAATTTGTGTGCCCCGCCTCTTAGCCAAAATAAAAGTGTTGCAGTGCTTTAGGTGGCTCTGGGACACGGCGGCCTCCTGTAGGATCCACCTCGAAGTTTAAATCCGAAACAGCATCTAAAGCCTTTGAACAACTGTAGCTCACATGAGGTGTTTTTGTCTTTGTCGAAAAGAGTCGATGCATTTAACTCACATGACTGATCAGCTGTTTCAGTTTGAGCAGCAGCCCAGGAGGGCCAGCAAAACTCCGCCGGATCATGCGTGTTGCATCATTTGTGTCATCCAGCAGAGTTTCAACGAGGGGGATGATTGTCGCTGGTCAGATAGTTCACACATACGGCCAACACTGTTTTAGAGCTCGATGAAAATTGTCCCTTTAGATGGATTTTTGACTGACATCAGTGTGGACAAAAAATCTGACAAAAGCAGCAACAACATCTGAATTTTGGTTCAGTTAATTAGCTTAAAAAGGTCTCGTATCAGGGTTTTACTACTCTTGTGAGAACATTTTGTTGCACACACACACACACACACACACATATTTTGTTTCTGTGTCAACCCTCCTCATCACAACACAGGCCCTGTTAGTGTGTGTGTGTGCTTCACATCATTCAGGGTCACCTTTAGACGAGCTGGCTCGGACTGCAGGGCTTAACAGTATCAGTGTGTGTGTGTGTGTGTGTGTGTGTGTGTATGTGTGTGTGTGTGTATGTGTGAGAGAGAATGTATTTGATATGAGGTATGGATGCTGGTGTTTGTGTGTGCTCCCTCGCTGCGGGCAGAATCATCCCTCCGTCTTTATTCAGCCTCAGTTCTCTCACCTACTGTAGGAGATAAAATATAAGTTGTGTTATTCGTCCGATGATTCGACAGATCAGCCACACAAACACGTTTCCTCACTGACGACCGCAGGCTGAGCAAAGCACCCCAGACGTCCCTCTGACCGGAGACACTCTCCAGCTCCTCCTGGAGGACCCCGAGGTGTTCCCAGACCAGATGAGATCTATAATCCCTCCAGTGTGTTCTGGGTCTGCCCCGGGGCCTCCTACCAGTGGGACCAGGAGGATCCTGATCAGATGTTGAACCACCTCAACATGAAGGAGCAGCGGCTCTACTCCGAGCTCCCTCCAGATGTCTGACTCCTCCCCCTATCTCTAAGGCTGAGCCCAGACACCCTACAGAGGAAACTCATTTCAGACGCTTGTATCTGTGACCTCATTCTTTCAGTCACTACCCAGAGCTCATGACCATAGGTGAGGGTTGGGACGCAGATGGACCAGGAAATCAAAAGCTTTGCCTTCAGGCTCAGCTCCCTCTGAACCATGAAAAGTCAGGGGCAGTGCCCGCATACCTGCAGACGCTGTGCCAAACTGCCAATCCATTTTATGCTCCACTCTACCCTCACTCATGAACAAGACCCCAAGATACCCTGAGATAATAAAACAGATACCGCCCAGGCCTAATAGGCTCGTAGAAATAGATAGGTACAATTTTTTAATTGATGTTGGACAAGCTCTCATGAATTATTCACATTAGTCTGAAAAGACCTCAGATTCAGTGCTGATATAGTCTACAATTATTAAAAAATAAAATCAATCAGTCAGTTAGTTGTAATAGTGAGAAAATAAATCAACAATAATCAAAAGATTAAAATATTTTAAAGTTAAGCACCGAATTTTGTTTCCAGTTTCTCCATTGTGAGGATTCAGACCTGATGACAACGCTAGACAAAAGGTCATGGTGTCACCAAAATCTTCAGGAGACATCCTCTGGGGACCGTGAATATCAGACCATAGTTCAAGGTGATCTCACCAGTACTTGAATGCCCGTTACAAAACGTTGGGCCAACTAACGTCACCTTCTTCAGGCTCTGTTGCCAAAAAGAGTTTTGTCAAGATTGAGTTAAATCATGCGGTTCAGATTCACCGTAACACCACGACCTCCAGAGCTCAGACAGATCGGACTGTGGCTGAACTGAGCAGCTTCCTGTTAATATGAACGCAGTGGGGAAAAAGAGACAGAGTTTTAGATTGATGGGTGTTCTCCTTTGTTCTCCTCAGGTCACTCTCAGGTCGAATCGTGGGAGGAGTTTGGTGGTTTTTCACCCTCATCATCATCTCCTCCTATACAGCCAACCTGGCAGCCTTCCTCACTGTGGAGAGGATGGTGTCCCCCATAGAGAGCGCCGAGGACCTGGCCAAGCAGACCGAGATCGCCTATGGTACCCTGGACGGAGGATCCACTAAAGAGTTCTTCAGGGTAAGGACACATTTGTTCTTCTTTTGGATTGATACCAATCCATAATCTCTACACTTTGTTTGTGGTGTTGAGGATCGGGCTGAACCCGCCCTAACTCTGCAAAAGATGACAAAAAAGTTTGAATAAAAGCTGTAAAAACAAACCCAATGTAAAACTTGAACTTTTGCCGAAGAGTTCTGGCAGAGTGCTGCCGAGGAGCGTTCTGTGCTTTAAGGTAAAAGCTTGTCCTATGGTAAGATGCCACATATGACACCCTGATCATCTCTTTTTGTCTTCACTCTCTATGTCAGCGGTCAAAGATTGCAGTTTTTGAGAAGATGTGGTCGTACATGCGAAGCGCAGACCCTTCAGTGTTCGTCAAGAACACTAACGAGGGCGTGATCAGAGTCAGGAAGTCGAAGGGGAAGTATGCCTACCTCCTGGAGTCGTCCATGAACGAGTACATCGAGCAGAGGAAGCCCTGTGACACCATGAAAGTGGGGGGAAACCTGGACTCTAAAGGTTATGGAGTGGCCACACCCAAAGGATCGCCCCTCAGGTACACTCTGAATCTCCGGACAGGGGACAGTCCATGTGCGGTTCATGTTGGTGTCCTGTTCTGTCTGTTGTTGTGGGAAATCAGACCAATCAGACCCTCCATGTGCAAATTAATCAATTGATTATAAGCACGTTCTTCCTGGTTTTAAATCAGAGGTAAATTAATGGATAAAATATTCAGTTTCAAGAAAAGATTTAATCAAACAACATGACTGGTCACATGAACCAAACTACATTTTATTTTTCACAGTTTTATAACATATATATGCCAAAAGTCTGGAACCTGAACAGCGAGCCTGGCGTGCAGAGGTGTGGACGTATGTCACGGGTTTATGACTTGAGGTTTAACTTAACAATGACTCTTCTATAACATATTGAAGGGATACTTTGGATCTTTTGAAGTGGTGTTGTACTTTTCCATAGTCAGTGTGTTACGGTAGATGTCGGTCTGCACGCCACCAGTCTGGAGAAGCAGACAGGAGTCCAACATGGCAGCTAAACAGTGAACTGCTGTGGACAGAACCAGCAGCAAGCCACGTGTATGTGTACATTCATTTTTCCATTTCATTCATTCATTTTCCGTAACCGCTTATCATGTTATGGGTCACGGGGGGGGGTGGAGCCTATCCCAGCTGACAATGGGCGAGAGGCAGGGATCACCCCAGACAGGTCACCAGTCTATCACAGGACTGACACACAGAGACAGACAACCATTCACACTCACATTCACACCTACGGACAATTTAGAGTTATCAATTAACCTGCATGTCTTTGGACTGTGGGAGGAAGCTGGAGCACCTGGAGGAAACCCACGCTGACACAGGGAGAACATGTCAGAGCACCTGGAGGAAACCCACGCTGACACGGGGAGAAGACAGTCATTTCCAAAGCCGTTAGCTCTGCTCTCTTTAAGGCCAGACTCCATTGAGAAAAATAGTAAATAATCACCACTGAACGCCAGGGTTTGAAAGAACCTGAAACTACAAACACTGACTTTCACCCGAGACAGCGGTGTTCACTTTCTGTAAGATTGTAAAGCCAAACCCTGTTCTTTTTTCTTAAACGTAACCACGTGTGTGTTGTTGAAGGAAAAAAACATCAGTTGGTGGTGTTGTACCGACGTAGTGCTTTTATTTTGAAAGAGACTGTATCAAACTGTACATTTCCTGTGAAAACAGAAGTGTATTTTGAAAACAGACAATGCATGTAACAGGCTGAAGTTGACACGGCGTCCCAGAACGTCAACAACCAACACACCCAGGGTACCTTGGACGTCATATGTGGACGTGGAAAGTCCATGACCAAACGTGGACATTTGACGAGGTCACAGTGAGGACATGATGGTTTCGTCCACAGCAGGACATTGTTTAGCTTCTGTGTCAAGACTCCTGTCTGCTTCTCCAAACTGGAGGCGTGCTGAGTGACATTTACTGCAGGTAACACATTGACTGTGGATAAAGGCCTCAAATAACCCCACTGAAAAAAATCCAAACTGTCCCTTCAAGAGACGGAACAGATTCTCAGTGTGGTGTTCAAACTGGAGGACATTTCTTGTTTGACTCTTTAAGTGTTTACTGAAATAGATTCTGACTTGTTGAGGACTTGAAACCCAAAGTTTTGAGTCTAAGACCTGATTGGTGACTTGAAAATGGTTAACTTGGTCCCACCTCTGCAGAGCACGGAGCGCCAGTTCAAACAGACCGACCCACAGGAGTCCTCAGACGAGGGTCTCAGAGTTCTGTCTTACAGAACTGTCTGTCAGTTTACTGTCTGTGTGTCTGTCTGTCTGTCAGTCTGTCTCAGTGTTTCTGTCTCACTGTCAGTCTCTTAATCTGTCTCTGTCTGTCTTGTCTCTCTCTCTCTCTCTTGTTTGTCTTTGTCCATATGTGTGTCTGTCTGTCTGTCCGTCTCAGTGTTTCAGTCTGTCTGCCTGTTCCTGATCTGTCGGCCTGTTTACCTGTCTGTTGTCATGTCCTCTGTTCTGCCTGTCTGACTGCGACCTGCCTGTCTCTCTGCCTCTACAGTCACGATACTGACAACCCTACTAACATTCATATCTGTCTATCTATCTATCTATCTATCTATCTATCTATCGTTCTATCGTTCTGTCTCTGTTCTAACTGTGCTGCTGTCAGATAAAACACTGCATTAAAGGGATAGTGCACCCAAAAATGAAAATTCAGCCATTATCTACTCACCCATATGCCGAGGGAGGCTCAGGTGAAGTTTTAGAGTCCTCACATCACTTGCAGAGATCCAAGGGGAGAGGAGGTAGCAACACAACTCCACCTAATGGAGGCTGACGGCGCCCCAGATTCAAACGTCCAAAAACACATAATTGAAACCACAAAATATCTCCATACTGCTCGTCCCTAGTGATCCAAGTGTCCTGAAGCCCCGACATAAAAAGTTGTTTGGAAAAACGTCATCTGAACTCAGTTTTTAGCCTCATTGTAGCCTGTAGCTCTGACTGCCTCTCTGGGCACTGCACTGACGTGTGTGCGCTTGCGTGCGAGACCAGCGAAAGCACGTGAACACACATGAAGGCGGTGCCCATGTCTCATGCAAGCGCACACAAGTGAGCATGTCAGCGGTGTGAACTGGCCGGTCTGAGCTCGACTCAGCGGGCTGATGGTGTCACCTGACACTCAGCTATTAACCCCGTTATTCTCACCAGTAGTAAACGGGCCGCGGTGCTAAATTATTAACGACTGTAGTATTTAAAGGCTTCGACATTACGTGTTCTTTTATCTGTAACTGTTAGCTCACTGTTTTTATGTTTTGGTGTAATTTATTATCTTGCTGCAGCAGCCGCTCCTCCTGCTGTCTGAGCGTCGGGCGGGTGCATCACCTTTACGCACACACAGACACACAAACATGGAGTAGAGACGTCATGGCAGAGACAGAGAAGTGAAGATAACGAGCTGACGATAGCTATGCTAGTTATTGTGAGTGTAATGAAACCTCCGCGAGGAAAAGTCAATACTTAATCACTACACCTGATCAGCAACATGTTTACATGTAGAAAAGTATCTTAAAACTTACCTGAAGGTCACGTGACCTGTGGTCATGTAACCTGTGGTCACGTGACTGCAGGCAGTGAGTCTCCTCAGCAGCAGAGAGCACAGCAGGACTGATACTGATGTATGTGTTCTTTATTCTTTCTAAACTTCACTCAGTATTGTGACGTCAGGAATATGATTTGTTTTATTGACATGTTAGATTTGTTTCCAGTCAGATATTGAGTTTATATTGTGACTCCGCCATTTTATTATTACTGTTGCTCTAGAAACATTTAGTTCTAAAATATTCAGTTTATTCCTGTCTTGAATTTCTTCTTCTTTTTTTTTTAAATAATTCCTTGTAAAACTGACAGTATTGGTTCTCTCAGAATCTCTTTCACATACTCGCAAAAATTGGTATTGTAACTGAAATAACCCTGAATCGAATCGGCATCGAACGGAATCAAATTGGAAATTAGTGGCGATATCCAGTCCTAGTGTTAAATAAACATGTCTACCTTTGAAAATCCCACCACACAGAGACTTCAGGTCTGCAGTGCATGTTTTTGTTACCAACTTCGTTCAGGACACGAACTGTAAAAACAGATTATTCGAAGATACAACGACATCTACTGGATGGGTTTTTTTTGCATAACATACCTAAACCGAATGGTAGAGATAGCTCAACATATATATATATATCAGTAGATATAGTGACGCAAATGTGCCCCATTAAAATCTGGAGCAGGACGTTAAAGGGTTAAATTGTTGCTGGACACTGTTCTCTGAAAGGAAATAACCAACAAACATGTCGGTCGCTCAGTTAAAAGATGAATTTCGTCCAAACTGTTTTTTTTATCTGGCAGCAGCATTTGAAAGTCATGTTTCTTCCCTCCTTTGTTTCAGACGTCAGTGGACTTTGTTCATGTTGTTATCAGATGTTCTGTGAGAGAACATCTTGTTCTCATTCTTTCTGCTTCACATCAGCATTTTACAGCCAACCCAGAGTCAGAGGACGGAAATGAGCTCCGCAGATGAGATTAGTACGCTCAATGTAATCATATGTATGTTCCTCTATGTTGTGAAATTAATCACTGCAGAAAACGTGTGTGTGTGTGTGTGTGTGTCTGTGTGTCCTAACAATATCAATCAGTGTTACACAGACAGAAAAACAGAACTGAGCAAATTTCTGCCTTTGTATTAAATTGATTTATTGAAACCAAACTCTGAAGTGAAAATCTGTGATGGCAGATATTATAACTACTGCTGAAAGACAAAAAACAAAAAAACAAGCCCTGGACGTTTTACACCATTTTTTGTAAAGCGAAAGAGACGGTGTTGGTCTTTGTGATCAGTTGCCTAGCAACAGTGTTGTGTTAAACCACTCGAATGCTGAGCATATTGGATAATCACCTTTACACAGCTCATTAGTTCCATTTGAACAGACTCTGTGCTCTCCTCTCTGGGTTGACCGGCTCTCCGTACTAACAGCTGACAATATCGAGTTCTTCATTTCATCGTTTCCACGTATAAACTCTGTCAGCCAGCGTCAGAGCTGCTGCTTCATCTGCTGCTGCAGAGTCACTGAGACTGAAGATGACTGTGCTGCTGTTTGTTCTGAGTGAGGAGTTTTGTTCCAAAGTGGCATTGTTACCGTTTTTCTTTTGAAAATGTCCGATTGATTGATTTCAACAGAGAAGAGACAACGTTAAGAACAGATGTTATTAAGTTTTGACTGACACTTGTAGTCCAGGTGGGATAAACTACCCCAGTTAGACCGTCCTGAAAACGTGAGTCTGGACTCGATGCTGCTCCGCCTTGTATCCAAAAATTAAAATCCAATCTGGACCAATCAGGACGTAAGCAGCCAATCAGGGACTGCGTTGTAGTTGATGATGTAAAACGCAGGTCGCAGCTTGCTAGAGTAAACACAGCAATAAGTGAAGTTACTGCAGAAATAAAGTCAATAACGTGTAAACAACAACAAGAGTTTGACGTCACTGAGTTTCTCAGGGGAAAAGATGTTTTTGGCGTTTTTGCACAGTGCTCATTTTGACAGCTATTTTAGATTCAGTCTTACTCTGAAGAGGAAATACTACGAAAATACTAGTCATGTTTATCCTTCATAGATTTAGTCCAGTTTTAGTCCACAAAAATTCAAAACATTCAAGTTAACGAAAAATCTAAACAGTTTAGTATTCAAAAACTCAAAATGTTTGAATTAGTGAAAAATAAAACGGTTTAGTCAAATAAAATTTAAAATGTTGAAGGTAAAGAAAATTCAAAATGGTTTAGTCGACGAAAATCTATTTCTACTGTTACTGTCTAATGTTACAGCGTGTTTGTAACGTGTTCGTTACGCCGATTGGCTAACGGAGTTTGTCAAGTAGTCCCGTCCACTGGAAGTGTTTGGGGTGGATAAACCAGAAGCCGGCCAAATATAAACTCATTCATCGGCCACTGGTTGACAGGAAATGGTTTCATCAGCATTGATGCTGAACTGACTGCGGTCTGATTCTACGGTGGCCCTGAGAGCTCAACTCACTGCAAATTAAGAAAACATGCAATTACAGAGATTGGCTGAAAGTTGCACCACAAGACAACAGAATCTGTTTCTAGGGGACACTAAAAAGTGATGCACACAGCCGGGACATGTTTGTTGTTGCCATGGTGTTTGGTTTGTGAAGTTATTGAAGTCTGTTTATCTGTCAGTGGGGAGTTTTTTGGATTATTGGTGAAGACGTTTTCCTGATTTGCTTGTGTTTTGTGTATTCTTGTGTGTTTTCTTAATTGGCAGTGCGTTGAGCCCTCGGGGCCACCGTCTGATTCAGGTGATGATTCAGTAATTTGGTTGACAGTCACTTCTGGGTAGACGGCTGGGGAGAAATTTGAAATAGATGAACTTTACTTCTGTTGTCATTTTCAGCCGTTTAAAGAGGTGGTGGTCTGACAGACGTTTTGGGCCTAATTAAGTGATTTGTTCCGAACGTAGAGACGTGGTTATGATGCTGTAACTATGAAAAACCTAAACATATCGCAGGTAATTCTTAAACACAGTCTTTAATTAAGCTGTTAGCAGGGGCGAAGCTAGACTCTCAGCTCCGTTAATTTACCATTAATTTAATCTATGCATAATGTGTCACTTGTTGAGCCAAGCAAACTGATGTGTCTCCTCAAACATACAGTGAAGCCACTCTGTCGGCCAAACAGCAGCACTAAATAGCCTAGTGTTAGCCCAACTAACACAATGCCAATGGCCTCAAATAAGTTTTTCCTTTGTTTACTGAAAATGAAATGAGAAATAAAGCTTACTGCTCACAAAATGCTTCCCACAAATTCAGTCATGAGGACCAGGCCACCATGATTTCCCAACACCTGATATAGTAGAGCCCTCGTCTTTTTGAGAAATACAGGTCGCTGGTCTGTCCCTGATCTCCTCCTTTTTCAGACACTCAGGCTGCTGTCAGCCCTAGAGTGGTCTCCTCTGGTCTGAATCAGGGCCTCATGTTGTTCTAAAGTTGTATAATTGCCTAGAGTTGGTTCGTGTTCTCACGGCAGCATTTACAAGAGGACCAGATCAAATGCCTTGTGTGAGAAAGCTGCTCTTGATTTGTCAGAATTTCCATGTGGGAAAAATCCAGGAAGTAAAGCAAACGTTGAAGAAGAGTACACTTGCAAGATAAATGTGACACTTTCTAATGTCACAATGGAGGGACAACTACGCAGGTTGATTTTAGCGCTGCTCATCGTGGACTATATTGCTGTCATTGTTCATTTTAGTCAAACCATACAGTTTGAAAACGAGGCGCGGCTCCAACTAGAAAACAATGTTTTGATGCATTGGATGTGCTGAATGTGCATATTAAGGCAGTACAGGAGGAGGTGCACATTAATAATCCTCCAGGACTGTAACATGCTCATGTTTAACCCAAACAATGTGTCATGTGACTGCAGTTGCTTCACATCCAGGTCGGAACACCTTCTCACCACAAACCAACCGCACCAGAGTTCCTTTGGAACCGGACTGAGACCACCTCTTCAAGAAGGTCTCAGTCCGGTTGTTTTGGTGTGTTCACACCTGCACAAATGAACCGCACTGAGGGGGCAAAAAAACCTGAGTTTGATTGAACCAAACAGGGCAGGTGTGAACGCATCCAAAGTCCAGCGCTGTCTTTGAGCATGTTTGCTCTTTGCAGAAATGTGAAAAACCTAAAGCCCTCTCCACTTCTCATATACAACAAGATGTAACTATTTTCTCTCGGTATCTCAGTTGTTCCTCATCTGCGTTTGCTCAGAGCTGTGTAATTGTATGCAAGCGATGCAGAACTTTTCTACCCAGAAGTTATTGTTAACAAACATTGTGAATCGGTCTGTTTACGCCAACCGCTGTTCTGACCAAAGTTTAATGGCAACTTCACTTGTGTCAAGAAATACAAAGTGTCACCACACGCCTCAAGTTCATAAATAGTTGGACATCGCTGGTTTTGGTCTTTCTTAAATTTACAACTTCAAGTTGACTTTTTTTCAAACAATGTTGGATCCAAATCATTTTTGAATACTTAGTTCTTGATTGTTTATTTTCGTGTAACAATTCACTTCAGAACAAAACTCTTCTTTTGCTGTAGCCATCATCTCATTGATTATTGTTATCATCTCTTCACACTGAAGTTATACTGGTTTGCTCATCACTGATCATTTTATAATTTCTTTGCTTTGATCATCACGGCTATGTAAAGAGGAACAACAGCCAGTTGCTGGGTACTAGTGTCATTTGTAGGGAAAAACAACATGGTAGGTCAAAGTGTAAAAGATAATTTGGTACCTGATGTTATTTCATATTCCTGTTGGAATTTTTGTCCAAATATTTGACTGTTGTTCCTCCTTTGTTCATCAGGTAATGAATGGAAATTAATGCAAGTGGAGGATTGCTGCGCAGTCGTCAGTAACAGGATACGTTTGCTGTTTTTCAATCCAGACTGTATTAAAATGTTGTTTTCCTTCACTAGTGTAGAAACTAATTCTGCTGCAGCTGATCACCGGACACAGTACAAACAATTTTCCATCCATCGATCCATCCACATGTCACAGCTGAGAAAAACTCCCACCAGCTCCTCCTGGAGGACCCCAGGTGACCCTAGACCAGCTGGGACACATAGTCCCACCAGAATGTCCAAATGTTACCCGTGGATGTCCTCCCAGTCTGTCGTGCTTGGGACTTGTCCAGAGAAAGACTCCCATGAGAGATTCTTTCTAGGATTCTCCTGATAGCTCCTCTGACTATGAAGCAGAAGTGATTTAATCTGGACCTCCTCCCGAATCATCAAAGTCCTTCCTTTATCAAGCAGGGTGACGTCAGCCGTCATGCTGACTCACTTCCTCCTTGCTGTTTTATGAACAATCTCTTTAAATCCTTGCATTATAGCTTAACGCCGTCTACATGTTTAGGAGGAAAACACGGAATGGTGATTGTTTGGTCTGTGACGTAATAGGTCAACAGGAAAAAGGTCCAATACTAACAAGCTGAAAGGGGGCATATCTCCACCTATCGTAGAGGAGTCGCACATACTTGGCTCAATAAATGGATTCCCCTCCCGTGCTTGTATACTGGGACAAGGACAGTAGGCCAGTTAGATGTCCTCGTCCAGCTGGGACTGTAGCTCCACTTCACTGTGACTGGAAACGCACTGATTGAATCCAAAAACCATATTAATGCAGCAAAGAGGGATCACTCAAAGAAAAGGAGTTTGGTTCCAAAGACAATGATGAAGTGCGTGAAAGTGAGTCAAACTATCATCTTCACGCACTGAGTCTTTTCACCCTGAGAAAGGTGACAGTCTAAGAGCTAGTTATCAGTTCCACGTCCATTATGTCCAAACATTGCCTGCAGCCCCTTAACTTTCAGCTTTTTTTTGATGAGACAACAAAGTTGTGATGGTTTCTAAGATGCTTTTTCTTTGACTATGGGAGTGACCTGACCGGTAGGTGCTCATCTGTGAGCACCAATCTAAGCCTTTTCCAGGATCTGATCCTGGTATCAATGTGTTTCCATTAAAACGTCAAGCAAATTTTTAGCACACTTTTGAAATGTTGCAAAAAAGAAACATGAATAAGGCGTGTTTCCATCAACTGTTTTTAAGTGAATAAACTAGGCTACCCTAAGCATAGTTTGGTCAGAGGGTGGCAGTATAGGCCATGCTTTACACATGGCTGTATTCGACCAGTGAACAGAGCAGAAGAAGTAGAGGTTAAGAACTCAAAACAAAACAAGGTTGCAAAAAGGTCACCTTGGTCATCACTCCACCTATGAAAGAAAAATGGAAAGAGGTCTTTAAGAATTTGTTTCAGTTGGGCAAGTTTTATTCTGAGGTGACCCCAGAATTGCGTCTCTGCTTCTTGCAGATGATGTCGTTCTGTTGGCATTATCACACCGTGACCTCTAGCATGCACTGTGACGGTTTGCAGCCAAGTGTAAAGCGGTTATGATGAGAGTCAGCACCTCCAAATCTGAGGTCATGTTCTCTGACAGGAAACAGTGGATTGTTCCCTCTGGGTTGGGAGAGAGTTACTGCCTCCAGTGAAGGAGTTCAAGTATCTTGGGGTCTTGTTCATGAGTGAGGGTAGAATGGAGCACGAGATGGATTGGCGGTTTGGTGCGGCGTCTGCAGTGATGCCGGTGCTGCACCAAACATGTCATAGTGAAGAGGGAGCTGAGCCAGAAGACAAAGCTCTTGATTTACTGATTCACTGACGTCCCAACTCTCATCTATAGTCATGAGCTCTGGGTAGTGACCAAAAAAAAAAAAGAGATTGCGGATACTAGTGTCTGAAATGAGTTTCCTCTGTAGGGTGTCTGTGCTCTGCCTTAGAGATAGGGGGAGGAGTCAGACTTACGGAGGGAGCTCAGAGTAGAGCCGCTGCTCCTTCACGTCGAAAGGCGTCGGTTGAGGTGGTTCAACATCTGATCAGGATCCTCCTGGACGTTAGAGGTGTTCCAGGTACGTGCCACTGGTAGGAGGCCCCGGGGCAGACCCAGAACACGCTGGAGGGATCACGTATCTTGTCTGGTCTGGGAACACCTCGGGGTCCTCCAGGAGGAGCTGGAAAGCGTTGCTGAGGAGAGGGACGTCTGGAATATTTTGCTCAACATTCTGCTGCTGAGACCCTGCTTCGGATAAACAGTTGAAAATGGATGGATGGGCAAGTTTTAATCGCTCTTATATGTCAGCTAGTATTGGCCACGTTTCGTGCCATCTGGAAACACAGACAAATTGAAAGAGTGATTCTAATGCATGGGAATACACCAAAGGCAAAAAACCAGGTGATCAGTCATGTGAATTAAATGCTGTGTCAGAATTTATTTGCAAAAGGTGTTTCCACATCCCGTTTATTTCTTTGACTCAAGCCCAGTGAACGTCTGCAGCACTCTTTCTCACCAAAACTATGTAGACGGGAAATACACAAAGACTGGAAACTACATTTTAACAAGGTCTGGGTTGAAGAGCAGTGAACTTGTCCTTTATAGACCCATTACATGCCTGACAGAAGTAGAGTACTTGTAATGATGTTGCTATCTTCACCATGGTAACACCTAGTTCCCTTTTATCCCTCATTACTATCATCCCCGTAGAAACCCTGTAAACTTGGCAGTATTAAAACTGAACGAGCAGGGCCTGTTGGACAAATTGAAAAACAGATGGTGGTATGACAAGGGAGAGTGCGGCATCGGGGGAGGGGACTCCAAGGTCAGATCACCGTAACCCCCAACGGGTAACGACAGGCAATGGCACACCAGGGTAACCGGCAACAACCCAAAACTTAAATATCAAGCATAAAACACTCCGGATGGCACCGCTGAAATTACCCGAAACTATTGTTTGGTGTTTTTCACAGCTGTAGAAAGACTGGTTCAACTCTGGGATAGGAGGTGATTTGATCCATCATTAGATTCACTCTTAGGCCTTGTTGACATCCCACCTTCTGATCCAGGGGCTATTTTATATAACAAACTTAGAGAGAATAATCCTACCTTAAAACGGTCCACTGTTTTAATTACTGTTTGATTACTGTTTGATTACTGTTTTATCAATGGGAACAACACCAAGTCTGTTCAAACAGGTGAAAAAACTGGAGCTGTGGATTTGTGATTCAGAAATCTGCAGAGGACAGCTGGTTTCACCAGATTTGCAATTTGCAGTATTTACAGAAGCACTGAGAGGCAGGCAATGTAGGCTAAATCCTGTTTACCTCCAACGTACGAGATGTCTCCTACATACGAGATATTATCTCCTATATCTGGGATGTCATCTCCTATGTACAAGACATCTCGTGCATATGGGATGTTATCTTGTACGTATGGGATATTGTCTCCTACTTACAGGATGTCATCTCCTACGTACGGCATGTTCTCTTCTAGGTATGAGTGTATAAGATATTATCTCCTATGTACAGGATGTTATCTTATATGTATGAGATATTATCTTCTACGTATAGTATGTTATCGTCTACATACGGCAATTTCTCCTTTACGTAGGGGATGCTATCTCCTACTTACAGGATGTTATCTCCTGTGCATGGGATATTATTTTCTACATACAGGGCATTATCTTATATGTGCGAGATATTATTTCCTATGTTACGGATGTTATCCTCAACTTACAGGATGTTATCTCCTATGTATGGGAGATTATCTCCTGCAGAGGAGATAAACCTTAAGGCCGTTTCAAGAATGAGAAAAACGAGCAGAATGAAGCACTTTGTGCACTATACAAACAAGGGCGTTAAAATATTCGGCCAAACTTGGCGTAAACAAAAAGTATTACAATCTCACTTAATGAACTTCAAACGTCCACTGTAAAACAAAATGAACCTGGGCCGTGGCGCCGTTAGAACCACTCGCCCACAATGTTAAAGTTCCTATACTCGAACATACGCAGTCTACTTAACGAGCAAGCAAGGGAGAAATATTGATTCACGTTTTTTTCCACACCAAAGCCACCGTTACAACACCACAAAAAATCTCTGATTAGCCCACTGCACGCACTTCAAATACTCGCCAACAGGACGGTTCTGCTCAGCTGTTTCAGCACTGTGGCTCACACCACTGTTATTTTTTTTTACCCTGCTCCTCAGGCCTTCTGTAAATAAAGGATCACGTCCTTTTGATATAATTTAAAAGTCTCACTAATTAAAGCAAACTACTGTGCTAAAGATGCAATTTGGGAAAGACAAACATTTGTGGAACAGGACTCTACCACAACTCTTCACCAAAAACAGCCCTGGGTGCACTGGTGGAGACATATTTATATTATTATAGATATATGGGCGTCATGTAAGTGGTCATTTCTACAGCAAAGGAGGATCCAGGTCTTTACATGGAGTTATTTATTTTGCTGTCAACTGACTGAGCCACGATAACTGACAATGAATCAGGGTTAGCCTGTTAGTAAAATACCCCCTCTGATCATCTTACCTCTGGAGCCAGTTCCTTGCTTATGGACACTGTCGACTCCATCCAGGCCTTCAGCCGCTCTCCACCACAAAGATTACAGATGACATGTTTCCTGGTTTTTGGACCGCAGACTGTTTCGTTCTGTGATCCCAAAGGTCCCGGAGTGTTTTCAGCTCTTGCCGGTTACCCAAAGTGATATAGTAATACACATCTCGCACGTAGGGAGTCAGGCCAAACCAAGCTAGATGGAGTATTAATGCATATCACTTTGACGCTAACATTTACCAAAGCATTTTTCTGTGTGATTGTGCCTGTTTTATGTTTTTCTTTCTGTTGTTGTTGAGGTGTTCTCTGTAGCGTACCACAGCGACTGTACTGCAAATGCCAGTTTTGCTAAAATCATTGCTGCCGCTGCTGCTGCTGCTGCTGCTGCTGTAGCCTCCGCAGCTGAACAATAACATAAGATAACATGGAGGTGCATAATGTTATTTATGTTATTTCCAACCCCCCTCCCCCTCCCTTCCTCACATGGTTCTGTGAAGAATCCCAGTAAACCTAGCAGTACTGAAGCTCAATGAACAAGCCGTCTTAGACAAGTTGAAAAACAAGTGGTGGTATGACAAGGGGGAGTGTGGACACAAGGACTCCGGCAGAAAGGTCAGTTCTTGAGGTTGCTCGGCCTGGTCCCGAGGTCATGTGTTGGTTTACCCCACCCCACCATACCCTCATCAGACCCACACCCCAAATACCCCGAACCTCAGCAGCTACACTCTGAAAAGAAAAAAAAAAGTTTTTTGTGGATATCATCTTTCTTTAAGAACAGTAGAGACTTTTCCAGTTTTTTATTCCTTTTTATGCTAACTGGAAGTTTTTCGGTCCACTTCAGTTTGTCAGCTTTTTTTTTTCTTGTAGAGACAGTAGTTACTAAGATGTGACTCTTTTTCTGTGAGTGTGGGCCCATTGAAAGGCTGTGACCCTGTCAGAGGCCGAAGCCTGCACTGAAACAGATCTGCAGTCTAAAACAAAGCATCATGATGGTTCCTCTGTTTGGACAGCTGTTTCTGCCACCAGGTGTTGAACTGTAATTTGGTACATAACATGAAATGTTATTATTGTTATTAATGTCCATATTTCAAGTTATATATTCTTTAACCAGAGCGAGCAGTCAGATGCAGCTTGCAACAGGTTACTGTTTATAAACATTCAAACGTGGCCCCTCCTCCTGACACTGCCTGAAGTTGTCGAAATCCAGTGCTTGGGCAGTGACTTGAGCATTGCCGTTACTGTTAAACGGCGTCAGGGGGAAACACAGTGGGACAAGGACAAACTTGTCCGACTGGGGCAGGTGGGAGGGGTGGTGGACGGGTCCAACAACCACCGACTTTGACCTGAGAGAGCGGTGTTTGCGTCCTGTAAGTCTGTAAAGCCAAACCTCTTCTTTTTCCTAAACCCAACCACGTGTGTTTGTTGCTGAAGGAAAAAAAAACATTGATTCCCGTGTTGTACCGACTGTATGTAAACGTTAAATTTCCTGTGAACACAGAAGTGTATCTTGACTTTTTTTTTCATATGAGACAAGGTTGGAGTGAGGATGTGCTGCAGTCACTGGAAGCTACTGTACTTTTGTAGGAATGTTACATTGTTATAATTAAAAAGCCGATACTTTAGCAAGCTAACTAAGCTAACCGCTGGCACCTACCCGTCCAACAGGAAACAGGCCACCTCTGAATCGCTCTTCATTCGTCCTCACCCCTGACGTACTCTCACCCTGGAACAAGCTCTGTCCACTCAAAGTTTCGCCTTCCTATATTTGCGTTTTTTGTTTGTTTTGTTTGTTTGTTTTTGTGTCCGTGATATTCAAGGCTTCCTCTTAGATGCGTGCTGCTTAAAGTCATCAATAAATCAAAATATTTGTTTTTATAAGATAAGATATGATAAGATACAGCAGGGAAATTTGCAACATCACAGCAGTAAAGGGACGGAGTGCAAACAGGAAGCATCAATAGAACAAAACCTAAAGCAACATACACTGATCAAAAAATGAAGGCAACACTTATATCACACATCAGATCTTGATGAACAACTTTCTTGATGAGCGACTTTATCACATCAGCTCATCATGTGACTCAGTAGTGTGTTGAGCCCCCGCCTGCCTGTATGACCTCCTGACAACGTCTGGGCTCCTGATGAGTTGGAGGATGGTGTCCTGCGGGATCTCCTCCCAGACCTGGATCAGGGCATCAGTGAGCTCCTGGACAGTCTGTGGTGGACACACCGATACATAACGTCCCATAGGTGCTCAGCTGGATTTAGGTCAGAGGAACGAGAGAGCCAGTCAATGACATCACTGCTTTCATCATCCAGGAACTATCTACACACTGTGGACACATGAGGCCGGGTCCTGCACCAGGAGGAACCCAGGGCCCTCTGCACCATGAGGAACCCAGGGCCCTCTGCACCAGGAGGAACCCAGGGCCCTCTGCACCAGCATAAGGTCTGACAATCGCTCTGAGGATTTCATCCTGGTACCTAACAGCAGTCAGGGTACTGTTGGCTATGACATGGAGGTCTGTGTGACCCTCCAAGGATCTGCCTCCCCAGACCATCACTGACCCACCACCAAACCGGTCATGCTGGATGATGTCACAGGCAGCATAACGTTCACCACGGCGTCTCCAGACTCTTTCACGCCTGTCACATGTGCTCAGTGTGAACCTGCTCTCATCTGTGAAGAGAACGGGGCGCCAATGGTGGACCTGCCAGTTCTGGTGTTCTCTGGTGAATGATGGAGCTGCACGGTGCTGGGCTGTGAGCACAGGTCCCACTAGAGGACGTGGGGCCCTCATGCCACCCTCATGGAGTCTGTTTCTGACAGTGTGGTCAGAAACATGCACACCAGTAGCCTGCTGGAGGTCATGTTGTAGGGCTCTGGCAGTGCTCCTCCTGTTCCTCCTCACACAAAGGAGCAGATAGCGGTCCTGCTGCTGGGTTGATGCCCTTCTACGGCCCTGTCCAGCTCTCCTGGTGTAACGGCCGGTCTCCTGGTATCTGGTATCAACCTGATTGGGCTGCAGGTA
The DNA here is from genome assembly GCF_006386435.1 of Epinephelus moara. Taxonomy (NCBI): domain Eukaryota; kingdom Metazoa; phylum Chordata; class Actinopteri; order Perciformes; family Serranidae; genus Epinephelus; species Epinephelus moara. Next base: position 843,124 of record NC_065508.1, on the reverse strand, counting down.
CGGCCTCATGCTACCAGTAGTGCCAAGGACACTAGCAGAAGACCAAACTAGAGAAGAATCAGTGAGGAAGGATCAGGAGAGAGCAGCTGTCTGTGGACACCACATGTAAAACCATTTCCTGTTTGTCTCTTTGATTTGACTCAAAGCAGCTGAAACTGATTCACAATCACTGGATTGAAGTTTGACTGACTTCCTGTCAGACTGTGACTAATAAGGGTTCTCTTCAGATTTTTGAGCAGTGTATTTCCTGGTGAGATATGAGAGGAGCTGATGTTTTAAGAAAGCAAATAAAAAATTTTCCCAAAGTTTGAATTCGACCAAATTTAAGTTCAACACCTGCCGGCACTAAAATCTGCATCTGTGATTAACATTATATTCATTTGTTGAAGAGGTTTTTGTTTTCAGAGTGTAACCCTGCTGCTCAGCGGACCGTTCTGAAGAGCTGGAGGATAAATCAAACACGCTCAAGTCCTCTGATGGCACGTGGAAACCTCATGACTTCAGTCTGTACTCAGACTCAGAGGCTGTCCAACACTAACTCTGTGACTCTGAGTACATGTTCTGAACTTTGTGCCCCTAAAAACTTCTCTTTCCAGACTCTGTGTATGCTCAGATACATTTATGTAAATTGATGAGAAAATGAGCCGGGCTTTAACCCGCTCTCACAAAGCAGACTTTTTTGGAGATAAGGGGTTTTCATGTCTCCAGATCAGATTTGTTCAGAGGCTTTTCTCTGCTCAGCCATCCTTCTGTTCTCCAGAATATTCTGTGGTCAGCACAGTTCACTGTGAAGCAGCCGCAGACAGACGGACGGACGGACGGACAGACGGACGGACGGACAGACAGACACTCAGACAGACACTCGGACGGACTGACGGACAGTTGGACGGATGGACGGATGGAGGGACTGGAAAATGTGACTTTTTACATCACTTTTAAATTCAAATCCTGACTTTCTGAGGTTGCCACATTTACTTTTATATTGTTAGACCGTCCTACAGTGTCTTTTATTGTCTTGTTTTTTTTTTTTGTTTTTTTTTTTTTGTCTTTTGGGAGAGAAGGAATTAATCTGCCTGGAGGAGAAGCTCCAGATTTTTAGGTTTACATGTCGAATGTAAAAAGTCAGATTTTCAAAACCACAGAAATATATTCCTCTCTCTGTTTACGGCTGCCGACCAACACTTGATGAATTTGACGCTACTGACCACAGCTTTACCACCCTCCTCTTCCTCCCTGCACACACACACACACACACACACACTCTGATGCTTTTGTCTCCAATCTGTCACGTCCCTCCTGTTTCCTGTGAACTTGCTGTGTAACAGACTGTCACCAACAAACTAACAAACCTTCGTCAGTCTGTCGTCAGTGAGGAGAAAAGACTTAAAGTCAGACTGAAACTGAAACTGCAACAATGAGACAAACCACAGAGACGTCAGGAAATTATATATGTGTGTGTGTGTGTGTGTGTGTGTGTGTGTGTGTGCGTGCGCGCGCACAATAGGATTAAATACAACAGAAGAAACAAAAATATCGCTATGGTATATTATAAAACGATGAAGAGTAATATCAACAGGAAACTAAAAAAGAGGAAACTAGAAAAATGTAAAATACAGGAAACTGCAAAGGGGAAACTACAGCATACTAAATCAGTTAACTGCAAGAAAAAACAACAAACTACAGGAAAGGGAACTACAAAAAACTAAAGTGTAGGAAACTCCAAATAAATACAATGCAGGAAACTACAAGAAAGTAAATTATGGAAAACTACAAAAAGGAAATTACAGGAAACCACAAAAAACTATAAAAAACTTAACTTCAGGAACCTACAAAGAGAGAAAATACAGGAAACTATAACAAAATAAACTACAGGAAAAACAAAACAAAAAAGGAAACAAACCTTTAGAAAACTACCACAAAGTAAACTACGGGAAACTACAAAAAAGAAGGAAAACTCAAAAAAGGAAACTTAAAACTCAGTCAACCATAGCAAACTACTGGCAAAGGAAACAACACGAAACTACCAGAAAACTAAACAACAGGAAACTACCAAAAAATTAAACTACTACAAAAAGAAACTTCAGGAAATTACCTCCAAGGAAACTAGAAGAAAGGGAAACTTACAACTCAGTAAACTGCACAAAACTACTTTAAAGAAAACTATAGGACACTACAAAAAAGGAAACAACTAAAAAAGGAGACTACACAAAACTACAAGAAAACCAAATTACAGCAAACTACTAAATAAGGGAAACTGCTACAATAGGAAACTACTGAAAAGTAAAGTAAAGGCAACTACAAGAACATAAACTATACAAAAAGTCAACAAGAAAATGGAACTGCAAATACAGTAAACTACAAAAATGTCACTACAAGAAACTACAGGAAATTACAGAAAATTTAACTGCTAAAAAGGAAACTACATACATCTACCAATAAGTAAAGTACCAGTGGAAAAAAATAAACTACAGAAAACTACAATAACAGGAAACTACTAAATAAGGGAAAATGCTACAAAAGGAAATTGCCAAAAAGTAAAGTAAAGGCAACTACAAGACCATAAACTATACAAAAAAGGAAACTCAACCAGAAAATGGAACTGCAAATACAGTAAACCACAAAAATGGAACTACAGGAAACTACCAAAGTAGATTACAGGAAACTACAGGAAATGTAACTACTAAAAAAGAAACTACATACATCTACCAATAAGTAAAGTACCGGTGGAAAAAATAAACTACAGGAAACTACAAAAACAGTTAACTAAGGAGGAGACTCTGGACAGTTTGTACTTTAAAAGTCATATTTACTTTCACTTGATGTTTTCAACTGATGTGATTTTCAGTCAACAGTGATATTAAAACAAACAAACAAACAAACAGCCTGATTTCAGTCTGACGTTAACGTGTCTTTTAGTGAAATCAGCAGAATCTGATTGGCTGAGGGTTACCGTGACAGTTTGGAGAGGACAGCTCACTGATAGGCTCTCCCAAACTTCACCACACTTCCTGTTGAAGAGAAGCCCCGCCCACTACGAGTGCTGTGTGTTTTTTTTATGGATTTATTTTAAACAGACTGCATGCTATTGGATGAGAGAGAGCTAAGCCACGCCCACCAAAACTGAGTGATGCATGTGACAGAAAAACATGATGTCATGAGTAACAAAAACGCAGCAACCAATCAGATCCCCCCCTTTTCTTAAAGAAAGATGTAAAACTTTATTTCTTTTGTACGAGTTGACAGAAGTTACGTAACGACAGTGAAGAACAGCACGGATGTTATTTTATTTACACTGAATATAACTGTGACTCTGTGAACTGGTGGGTGAAGAAACTTTATTTAAAGCCAGTTAATTAACAAAAACAATCCGTCTGTAGAGATGACTTCTTTCTTTGTGTTCCTTCACTCTGTTTGCATTCCTGTGCATGAAACTGCATGTGACACATATATTAATATGGATTAGCAAAGGCTGCGACTGGAGGCGATGGAGGAGGTCATTACCCTCAGCAGAGATGAACATTAAAGGGGAACTCCACCAATTTTACATCAAGTTGGTAAACTTGAAACAGATGATCAAATCAAGTTAACTGTAAATCTTGTGCAGCTTTCAGCATATAGTACAAGTCATGCTCCAAATATGCTGGTTACTGCATTTCCCATAATGCAGCTGGATTTATAGCATTTGTTTACCCGTTCTATATTCCTGTTTTCATTTTTTTTTTTTAAAGGATATCCTAAATGTTTCTGAAGACAGAAACTCTCCTGGATGATGTTACAGTCGCACAGCTTTATTTTACTGACTGCCCGTTTTCATTTTTTAATGTATTTTTTATTTATTTATAATTTTATTAATTTGAATTATTTATTTATTTATTTTTATTTTAATTATTCCAACCTTGTTTCTGGGATATAATATTTTCTTAAGCATGGTGAAGGTATCTAAATACTACAATACCCATGAGTCCCTGGACCTGTTTCTATGGAGAAGAAACTGGTAAAGACAAAAAAAAAAAAAAACTTAAACTATTGTTGAATTTTTGAATTCAAACCAAAATTCAGAATCAAATTAATTAAGTAATTTTGGCTTCCTGTGACATCATCCATCCACTGAGTGAGAGCATACGGGTCGGCCAGTCTGGTCCCGTTGGTCAGTGTTTACTTATTCAAGTAACACTGGCGGTCCCGGAGAGTGAGTGACCTGACATGGTGCGTTGGTAAATTCAGTCTGACGCTCTACACTAAAATGAGAGCCCTGTTGGTGGAAGAAACGCAGCGTTATATTTCTACATGAATGAACCAACGGTTAAGTTAATCACACATTCACTCCGCTCGGCGCTCTGCTGCTCCGTCTCCACAGACAGAGTGTCCAGAGTGCGCTCTGCCACTCTGAGAGTGCGCTGCTCTGGATAACCCAACGCTACATTCAGACAGCGCTCCCAATTTATCAACGCTCCAGTTTGTGTCAGAGTGCGCTCCCACACTCACAATGAGTGTTTCTGAACGCACCACTCACATCATCTTCCTCCATCGTCTAAAACAAGACAACACAACTTGTTAGCTAGCGCTAGCTAATGTCTGTGGAGAACTGTTTTGCCTCCAGCTAAGCCCCGCCCACCAACAAACATCACTCTGTTTACTAACAGTAAAAGAATGTAAAAAAGATGATTTTTTTGTTTTTTTTCACTCTGTTGATATTTACATGTTTCTCAGCACTATAATCAGGTTGTGTCACAGCTAACAGGATTTGAGGCTCTGTGATTGGATGTTTCCTGCCTAAATGCACCGTGGTAAAATCAGTGAAGTTCCTCTTTAAAGATTAATTTAACTTTACGGCCTCGTCATCGTCACAGCCTTTGAAACTGAAAAACATGTCTAGAATTAGACAAGATTGTATCACATTTTGTCTTTTTTTTTTTTGTTTTGAGGATTTCTATGATTCTAACTGTAGTGATGTCGTGACTATCTGCACCATGATTGGTTGTCCCTGACCCCGCCTCTCTGCGCTGACAGGACAAGACGAGCGCGCTCAGTCTGAGTAATGTGGCTGGAGTGTTTTACATCCTGATCGGAGGGCTGGGGCTCGCCATGCTGGTCGCTCTGGTCGAGTTCTGCTACAAGTCCCGCATCGAGTCGAGAAGAATGAAGGTGAGTCTGGTTCAGTCGGAGTCACGTGTTCAGTGACACACATTTTCGTACCTTTTTAAGATTGATTGACGGGGTTATGATGAATGCATGATTGGTTTGGGATTATCAGCTGCTCACGCTACGAGTATTGTGGCCAAAAATAAAGTACTCTGATTGTTTACTTCAATAAAAGTAGAAATACTCTTTTACATTACAATCTTGCATTCAACAGTAACTATAAATTCAACTCCAAAGTCTCTCTGTGGTCCCAGAGGAGGTCTGTATTGAACGGCGTTAAAGGGAGCAGAGTGACTGACAAATAAAATCATGTCAGTGCAAACAAACTTTGAAACAGGCTGAACGAAGGATTAAAAAAAACGTTATGAAACAACTGAAAAACTATATGAAAAATTCTGTGCAGCATAAAGAAAAAATGGTGGGTCTGCACAGCTGCAGATAATGTTCAACATTTACAGTCTGAAATGACTCGATGCAACATCAGTTGAAAAACTCCTGCACACTGTCGTCCAGCAAAAGTAATGATTTTATGCTCAGGTTTGTCTGATGAAGGTCAAGTTACCGAAACGTTGCAGCATTCAAATTATTATTTAATGTGCAGGTGTTTTGCTGCCAGTTGTGTTCTGCTCGTCTTTCTCCTCACGTTCCTTTATCTGATCTAACGCCTATTAGCTGATCTCTGAAGTTGAAAGGACGGCTAACTCTGACCTCTAGCCAAATTTTTGTTTCGATGTTCATTACTGTTCTTAAGTTAGATTTTTTATTCTTGCAAGTACTCAAATATAAAATGACATTAAATGCCCATCGCTGGAGCAAACAGACTTCCACAGAAAGCCAAATGAAAGACGGCAAAAACATGTTTTAAAATGTCTGAAAAACTGTAAAAATTCCTGCACAGCGTTATTCAGGTGTCCTGTGTCCATTCAGTGGCTCATGGGAATCCAAACAAAGCATATTTTATCCGTCCGTGAAGTATTTTGTTGCAGGCGTGCTTTGTTTAGCAATGATTTCACTTTCCATGAGCCCACAAATGGATACACGACACTTGATGATGCTGCACAGGACGTTTTATAACCTTAATTACTTTGTTTTGTTCAGCTTCATTGAAGTCATTTTGCTCCAGCACACTGCATTTAAGTTTCAATTTCCATATTCCAGTACTCGCATTAATTAGCAAGTGTACACAAATAAAAAATCTGACGTAGGTTCGAAATGAACACCCAAGCAAAAATGCTCATAATTAGGGTTATCATTTCTTTCTGCTGTGCACAGACTTTAGAGATTAGCTATGATTCGTAGGTTTAACGTTACACAGCCTGCACTGCACAGTCATTTTGTTTATTTTGTCGTAGTACTTCCAAACTTTACTCTTATGCCTGATCGCCATTCTGCCTGTAACCTTTGATTGAGTGATGTCTGAAAATGTTGAATATTATCCACAGATGCACAGATCTGTCATTTTTGCTGTTCGATCATTGCATCCAAAATATGCAAAATTTGAATCCAGAACAAGGGGCGGCACGGTGGCGCAGTGGTTAGCATTGTCACCTCACAGCAAGATGGTTCCTGGTTCCAACACCGGAGCATTTTTGTGATTCAAGTGTATTTTCTTCTGTTTTACGAGTGGATCTGCAGCGAGTGTGTGTTGAGGTTAAAAAGCAGGTGACCTGCACTCAGCACTGTGTCTGAACCCAACCTGTGTGACAGACGGCGCTCTGAAGCTGCTGCTTTTGTTGCACCAGCTGTGCAGACACTGTGGTTTCATGCGGTTCTCTATCAAGGCCAACACGAGTGCTGCTGGTTGTGATGGTTTGTCTGCCCACAGAAAAGTGACGGACAGTTACACTGAACAGCCCGCCCCTCTGCACACCACCGCACCACCAGAAAAAATGTGATATTGTGAATATTTGTGGTGCTCCAGAGAGCCATGCATCGCTTCACATCATCTGTGGGCAAAGTTTTATTTGTCATTATCAGACCTTTGTCTGTATGGTTATAGAGGCTCTCTGTGGAGCAGCCGCAGGGCAGGAGACCCGACATTACTGCCATTTTAAAGTGCAGCAGCTGAACTCTTCTTATGTGGCTCTCTGCTGCTCTCGAGCTCCATCTTCATCGCCAGCGTCTGTATGTGATGAAACTGCAGCCGCCTCATTACAGACTGGTGGTGGTTTGTGCTGAGACTTTGATGGGCTGCTCAGAAGGAACAAACAAGTCATTAGAGCCATTTTTCCTCGGCAGCAGCAGCAGCGGCAGCAGCAGTCTGTTACTCTCATCTCTGCTGGACTCTTGTTATTCTCTTCACATGTGAATCTGAGCACAAAGACTTTAAACTCCTCTCGCTGAAGGCGCCAATGACCCAACATGTGTGGAGGATTTCATCAGTGTGAGCAGATGGAGGGGTGTGCAGAAAGAGGGTAACACTGCGGTTACCTGCTGTAGAGGTAGACGTGTTCTCATGGGACTGATAGTCAATATACCGTGCTACATTCTCTTCTGATACATTATTGATACTCAGACATAAATATTGCATTATGAAGAGAGGTGGATCTTTGCTTTACTGTTGACGTTTTAACTGTGAAACCGTTCTGCCATCTGCTGCTGAAATTACTCAGTTTATGGCATTGACATTACATTACATTATACACATATGACGTCTCAGTTATTACAGCGTGAAGCAAACGTGCTGTTCTGTTTATGCTGTAACATGTAAAGTGTAAACCCTGCTGAGTTAAGGCTAAGAGCCCCAACAAGGAAATGTGAGGGTAGCAACAGAGGAAAGGTCATAAGTTTCATGATATTTTAATATATACCTAAAAATATAAAATATGACATCAATCTAATATAGATTAAGTGATATCACTCTGTAGTTGCATGAAAATACAGAATTTAACAGTATTGTGTTGTAATGCATATGCATAGCTGGATTGTAAATAAATATCAGAAAATGGTTAAAAAAGTCATAGTATAGCATGTCGTCAGAAAATGGTCAA
>NC_065508.1:830808-834492 GCF_006386435.1 Epinephelus moara | reverse complement strand
CTCCCACAAGTCATCAACAGCCCCTCCCACAAGTTGCTGTTGATGAAATTACTGCAATTTAATCAAATTATAAGTTTAAAACATGAGTGAACAAAGTTTCTTTCTTCATTCATTAATTCAGTCATGAGGCTACTTTAGTTCAATTTTTGTCAAATTGTGTGTGGAACTGAAATAGTGTAAAGAGTATATGGCTGACAACTCTCAGTTTTCCAGTCATACTCAATTTATGTCATTTCAAGACTGCTCAGAGACCCCAGTATGCAGAAAAATTTAAATACACCATTTTGAAAAATGGCAATATTGTTTTTCCGTCGCCAAAATTGAATGTAACTTTGGAGCATTATTTGACCCCCCCTTTCTGACGAGATAGCATAACGTGGGAGTATCCGATGACACGTTGAAATGTGTTTTAATGATAAAAAATACCTTTATTTATCATGTAAATACATATAACTTGTGTATATGTGTTGATGAATGGCTGATGCTCATATTGGGCAGTAGGATTTGTCCTGTATCCTAGGCCTTTTGAGTATTTATAATGTTGAGAGCTCAATCAGAAATTACAGAGTTGAGCTTTGTAAAGTAAATGCTCCTTATTTCAGTGAATGTTTATTTACTAAAGGAGGAAGTGCATCTCTGTTTAACAGTGACCACATGTTATGGTTTCTATGGGTTGCCATGATTGATTGTGTCTTTCTCTGTGTTTGTGGTCGCTGAGCCTGTAGGTGGTTAGGATCTGTCTATGCTTTATATCTCTGACACTAGAGACATCATGTCTTTGTAGAGCCAGATAACATTCTGATGTACTCAGGCTGTTAGTGTTGTCTTTCCAGTGTTCTGAATATATTTCTTCACATTATGTTATAATTTGGTTTACTGTGGTTGGTGTTTGGAGACCAGTCTTGTTGAAGACTGTTCAGAGTGTGTCTGAGAGGAGGTAGTTCACCTCAGCATTAACTGACACAGGGGACTGTTCTCTGGGCTCAGGTCTGGATCTCTGGACAGGAGGTTGTCTCTGGGGCTGGATTTATTAGAACATTTGAATGTTAATTATCAGTAGACTTGAACCGATTACAATTTTTTGGGCCGATTCCGATTTCATTTTTTCCACACCACTTTACAGCACACAAGATATTGCAGTATTTTCTATCTGTCCTTTACTAGAACATTTTAACAGGTAAAAACCCCCATAAAATTCACACAGGGCTTTACATCTACAAAATGCGATGTTATGGACATTCTTATTTTAACAACGAGAAAAAAGGTGCACATTTGTAAAGGCTGCCATGGAACATTCATATTTGGTGCACATTCCCAGAGGGATTAATAAAGTACCTACCTACCTACATTTGTATAGGCTGCCGCTCCTGTGAGAACGCTCCCGTCAGTAAGCGCGCTAACGCGGACACGGACACGTGCATCTTTGGCACGCGGGTACGCGCCTCATCAGTTTCAAGCGGCACAGCGAGAGCTCCGCTCCGTTAAGTTTAACATATACAATTAACAACTTTTTCCTTCTGTCTTTTGATGTGTGTGCATGAATGATTAAGGTGAGAAGCTGCCCATGTTTACAGATTGTATATGCATATTTGTAAGAATTGAGTGTAAAGCTATTTTTCCTTTTGTCTATTTCAGAACACACATACACACACACACACACACACACACACACACACACACACACACACACACTACACCTGTGATCCTCCTGCATTGATAATTAAAGTATCCTCTCAACCCTGATTCTTTGGCCGGGATCATTTACTCCATAGTTGTTCTACCCAAACCAGTGTGTCCCTGAGGTCTCCTTCCTCTCATTGCTCAAGCCTGAGCTACACTCGTGCGTGTGTGTGCGCTGCTGATATTACACGATGTCAATCATGCGGCACGGGGGGAATTTGACCGCCGTTTTAAATAGGGATATTTTAGACTGACCAGCCGGTCGCAGGTCATAGCCAATCACGTGAAAACCGTCCCAATTCCAAGCACTGCTGATAAATCGGTGCAAGTCTAAGTGGTTATCTGTTTGATTCTGCTCTAGATGCATCTGGAGGAAGTCTTTCTTTAGATCAAAGTGGCTGGCTCTTAAAAGAGCCTTTGTGTGTTCGCTGTTCTGGGATCAGTGTACCCTCATAAGCCGTACAACAGGCAGCCCTGTCAGGTATAACACATCACTGTCTCCAGGAACACCTTCAGCACACCGGAGATACACCTTCTGTTAATAGAGCACACCCTGGATACACACAGAGAATCAAAACACAGAATGATAATCAACAAAAAAAGACACAAACCTCATTGACTTTTTTAAAAAAAAATATCTTTATTGAAAATTTATACAATATACAGTGATGGCGCATGGTCCTCCTCAACATCACTACTCGTGATGGTTCTATATATTTTACGCAAAAGAGACTGCAGCTGCCTCAAGAGCCATGAAGTGCTTCCAGACAGTGTACACAGTAACATTCTGAGAAGCATGAGATTGAGGCTTTCTCCGTTGATCGCAACACAGTTGAATAAGTTGTAAACTGATCCGAGCATACTGTACTTTCCTTCTCCAAGTAATCTGTGTAAGAGCTTCACCACGGACACATTCACAACCTCTCCACAGACATTCATTCGCAACTCAAGTCTTTCGTTGAATCCCAAGTATTGTATGAAAACCTGATGATTGTCTTGGACTGACATAACGGTGTTATCTTTCGTCATCGAGTCGTCGAGTAGTACTTGTAGTAGTAGTAGTCTTTATTTGTCCCCGTAGGGAAATTGGGTTGCAGCAGGTCACACAAGGCATTTCAGAAATATATAAATAAATAACACTACATGAAACGGTGACCAAACATTCATCACACATAGAGCGCAGTAGTCACATCTCATGCACACAGATATAGGAGGAGGAGAAATAGTTTTAAAGCTTCTGCAGACCAGCTGAGAGGCTTAGCTCAAGAGCTGTGCTGGCTGTTAAGGAGTTTAATAGCCTCAGGCACAAAGGAGAATTTTGCTCTGTTTTTTGTAAACAGAGGGGGGGCGGTATCGTCGCCCTGAAGGAAGCAAATCAAACATGTAGGCCAGGGGATGCCTTAGGTCACTAGTAATGTTCCTTGCCTTGTTTAGTATCCTCTCTCTATAGATGCTTTCCACTACGAGTACTACGAGAAGCTCTAGTAGCACATGCAGCTGAATGTAGTACAACAAGCTCGGTTCTGTATCCTTTAGCTCCTGTTTCACAAGTAGCTAAATGTAGTACAATGAGATCGGGTCTGTATCCTTTAGCTCCTGTTTCACAAGTAGCTAAAGGTAGTACGACAAGATCGGTTCCGTATCCTTTAGCTCCTGTCTCACAAGTAGCTAAATGTAGTACGACGAGATCAGTTCCCTATCTTTTAGCTCCTGTCTCACAAGTAGCTAAATGTAGTACAACGAGATCGGTTTCGTATCGTTTAGCTCCTGTCTCACGAGTAGTTAAATGTAGTACGATGAAATCGGCTCCGTATCCTTTAGCTCCTGTCTCACAAGTAGCTAAATGTAGGTATCCTTTAGCTCCTGTCTCACAAGTAGCTAAATGTAGTACGATGAAATCGGCTCCGTATCCTTTAGCTCCTGTCTCACAAGTAGCTAAATGTAGTATGACTAGATCGGTTCCGTATCCTTTAGCTCCTGTCTCACAAGTAGCTAAATGTAGTA
>NC_065508.1:828985-830286 GCF_006386435.1 Epinephelus moara | reverse complement strand
AGATCGGTTCCGTATCCTTTAGCTCCTGTCTCACAGGTAGCTAAATGTAGTACGACTTGATCGGTTCCGTATCCTTTAGCTCCTGTCTCACAAGTAGCTAAATGTAGTACAATGAGATCGGTTCCGTATCCTTTAGCTCCTGTCTCACAAGTAGCTAAATGTAGTACGACTAGATCTGTTCCGTATCCTTTAGCTTCTGTCTCACAAGTAGCTAAATGTAGTACGACGACATCGGTTCTGTATCCTTTAGCTCCTGTCTCACAAGTAGCCAAATGTAGTACGACGAGATCGGTTCCCTATCCTTTAGTTTCTTTCTCACAAGTAGCTAAATGTAGTACGACTAGATCGGTTCCGTATCCTTTAGCTTCTGTCTCACAACTAGCTAAATGTAGTACGACAAGATCGGTTCTGTATCCTTTAGCTCCTGTCTCACAAGTAGCTAAATGTAATACGACTAGATCGGTTCCGTATCCTTTAGCTTCTGTCTCACAAGTAGCTAAATGTAATACGACGAGATCGGTTCCGTATCCTTTAGCTCCTGTCTCACAAGTAGCTAAATGTAGTACGACTAGATCGGTTCCGTATCCTTTAGCTTCTGTTTCACAAATAGCTAAATGTAGTACAATGAGATCGATTCTGTATCCTTTAGCTCCTGTGTCACAAGTAGCTAAATGTAGTACGACTAGATCGGTTCCGTATCTTTTAGCTTCTGTCTCACAAGTTGCTAAATGTAGTACGACGACATTAGTTCTGTGTCCGTTAGCTCCTGTCTCACAAGTAGCTAAATGTAGTACGACTAGATTGGTTCTGTATCCTTTAGCTCCTGTCTCACAAGTAGCTAAATGTAGTACGACTAGATCGCTGTCTCACAAGTAGCTAAATGTAGTACGACTAGATCGGCTCCGTATCCTTTAGCTCCTGTCTCACAAGTAGCTAAATGTAGTACGACGAGATCGGTTCCGTATCCTTTAGCTTCTGTTTCACAAGTAGCTAAATGTAGTACAATGAGATCGGTTCCGTATCCTTTAGCTTCTGGCTCACAAGTAGCTAAATGTAGTATGACGAGATCGGTTCCGTATCCTTTAGCTCCTGTCTCACAAGTAGCTAAATGTAGTACGACAAGAACGGTTTCATATCCTTTAGCTTCTTTGTCACAAGTAGCTAAATGTAGTATGACGAGATTGGTTTTGTATCCTTTAGCTCCTGTCTCACAGGTAGCTAAATGTAGTATGACGAGATCGGTTTCATATCCTTTAGCTTCTTTCTCACCAGTAGCTAAATGTAGTATGACAAGATCGGTT
>NC_065508.1:827407-828864 GCF_006386435.1 Epinephelus moara | reverse complement strand
GTTCTGTCTCACAAGTAGCTAAATGTAGTACAATGAGATCGGTTCCGTATGCTTTAGGTTCTGTCTCACAAGTAGCTGAATGTAGTACGAGGAGTTCGGTTCCGTATCCTTTAGCTTCTGTCTCACAAGTAGCTAAATGTAGTACGACGGGATCGGTTCTGTATCCTTTAGCTCCTGTCTCACAAATAGCTAAATGTAGTACGACGAGATCGGTTCCGTATCCTTTAGCTTCTGTTTCACAAGTAGCTAAATGTAGTACGACGAGATCGGTTCCGTATCCTTTCGCTTCTGTCTCACAAGTAGCTAAATGTAGTACTTCGAGATCGGTTCCGTATCCTTTAGCTCCTGTCTCACAAGTAGATAAATGTAGTACGACGAGATCGGTTTCATATCCTTTAGCTTATTTGTCACAAGTAGCTAAATGTAGTATGACGAGATTGGTTTTGTATCCTTTAGCTCCTGTCTCACAAGTAGCTAAATGTAGTACGATGAGGTCGGTTCTGTATGCTTTAGCTTCTGTCTCACAAGTAGCTAAATGTAGTACGACGAGATCGGTTCTGTATCCTTTCGCTCCTATCTAACAAGTAGCTAAATGTAGTACGACTAGATCGGTTCCGTATCCTTTAGCTCCTGTCTCACAAGGAGCTAAATGTAGTACGACTTGTTCAGTTCCGTATCCTTTAGCTCCTGTCTCACAAGTAGCTAAATGTAATACGACTAGATCGGCACCGTATCCTTCACCTTCTGTCTCACAAGTAGCTAAATGTAGTACAATGAGATCGGTTCTGTATCCTTTAGCTCCTGTTTCACAAGTAGTTAAATGTAGCACGACGAGATCGGTTCCCTATCCTTTAGCTCCTGTCTCACAAGTAGCTAAATGTAGTGCGACTAGATCGGTTCCGTATCCTTCAGCTCCTGTCTCACAAGTAGCTAAATGTAGTATGACGAGATCGGTTCCGTATCCTTTAGCTCCTGTCTCACAGGTAGCTAAATGTAGTACGACTAGACCGGTTCTGTATCCTTTAGCTCCTGTCTCACAAGTACCTAAATGTAGATGACTAGATCGGTTTCATATCCTTTAGCTCCTGTCTCACAAGTATCTAAATGTAGTACGACGAGATCGGTTTTGTATCCTTTAGCTCCTGTCTCACAAGTAGCTAAATGTAGTATGACTAGATCTGTTCCGTATCCTTTAGCTCTTGTCTCACACATAGCTAAATGTAGTACGACTAGATCTGTTCCGTATCCTTTAGCTTCTATCTCACAAGTAGCTAAATGCAGTACGACGAGATCGGATTTGTATCCTTTAGCTTCTGTCTCACAACTAGCTAAATGTAGTACGACGACATCGGTTCTGTATCCTTTAGCTCCTGTCTCACAATTAGCTAAATGTAGTACGACGAGATCGGTTCCGTATCCTTTAGCTTCTGTCTCACAAGTAGCTAAATGTAGTACGA
>NC_065508.1:809414-820362 GCF_006386435.1 Epinephelus moara | reverse complement strand
TCTGATCACTTCAGCCACTCATCCACAATTTGAAGGGCATGCCATAATTATATGATGTAACTTCTATGTTGTGATATGCTTTGTTTTAGTGTGTGTGTATTACATTTTTCACATGGGCTTTTACATATACCACACATTCAGTGTTTTATGATGAAATAGATTATGACTTCTTAAGAAAGGGACCATTGAGTTGCTGGTTAGTGCTGGGTCAGACATCAGTGTTTAACAATGTTAATGAAGCTACAGGGAACAGAATAACAAACATATTTATAAAAAACAAACATCAGTATGGGATTTAGAAAGAGTAATTTGGCAAGTCTCACCATTCCATTCTGAAAAGTACCTTCTGTCCTAAAAACAGTTTTATCAATGAATTCCACCTAGGAGTTCGATGCTCTAAAACTGTCTTTTTCTCAGTTATGGGATGAGCACCTCTTTGTTAGGAAAAACTGTTCTTTTTGTATAAGGTAGTGCAATGGTAGATTAAAAGTCTTAAACTCGGATCAAAGATGTACCCCGGTCTTGAAAACATATATACACTATAAGAGAAGGTAAAATATCCAAGAAGTAAAAGTATTTTTTTCCCCCCAGGTGACCACACAACCAACATACCTGGTAAAGTTTATAGTATAGGTCGTTATTGATCACATTTGTGAGTTGTGTTACATCATCTGAAAATTGCATTACAACAATTGAACAGTAAAAATGGCTGAAAGATTGGGTTGAATTCACAAAATACACTTTTGCATCAACGGAAACCACTACACAATAGACAGTCAAAATTTATCATGTGGACCTTTTAGTCTTTATTTCCAAAGTAATAAATCACAGAAAAAAAACCCAACAAAATATTTAAAAACACCACTTGGTCTACTTTTATACTTACCAAATGATACACATACAGGATTTATATTACTTTACAGGACTTGGTAGATTTCACAACAAAATCTATAGCGTGGATTAATTCAGGATTACAACAATCCAATTCAGGTGCACTCAGAAGATTGAGTCAGCTATTTGTGAGCTGAAAGAAATATGCGTCAGTCATCATTGTGCATCCTGATCCATTTTAAGGGGATTCAGAGGGAAGTTCACCAAGTTTCATCAAATTTCTTTCATCATATTTCTTTAAAGTCAGTTCAGGTTGGTATGTCAGTTCAGTTCAGGTTCATGGTATGCCTACATGAAGGTGGTGGCATTAATGTCAGTTCTGTTCATGTCCGTATGGTTCAGTTTCCAGTCGAGTTCAACTGTAAAATTAAACATGATAGTTCACTGTTTACAAAGTTCATGGTCGGCCTACATGTAGGGGGTAGTATTCAAGTCAGTTCTGTTCAGGTCAGTATGGTTTACTTCTCAGTTGAGTCCAACTGTAAAAAAGGAAAAATGGGAGAGAAAGTTCAAATTTGAGACAAATAGGAGATTCCTTTTTTACTCAAAAAATGTTAAAGAAATTGCATTGTGAAAACTGTAATATTTTGGCATTACAGCTATGTCAACATTCTGCACAGATTTCATATAAATATGATCAATCGGAGTGCCACCCTCAGTAGTAACATTTAAAACATATTGCCTGTAACCATATTTACTCATCATATTCAGAATTGATGATGAAGTCAAAATATTATCATTGAAATCTCCCATTATGAATTTACCACCATCTTCCATCTCCAAATCATTGATAAGACATGTCAAATTCCTCTTGAACACACTCACTGAGTATGTGCCTGGTCTGTATAAAAGAGCAACATTCAAATTATTCTCAGGGAACTTGATATGTAAACATTCAATGTTGCACAATAGATAACTCAGTTCTGTTTTCACATTTGCTCTGCAGTATGCACCTACACCACCACTGGACTGTTGTTTTAATTGAGAAAACATATTGTTACGATTGTCATAACTGCTGCATCTTGGTCTATGATACAATACAAACCCAGGGATTTGTAGTGGACCAGTGGGGTCATCTGCATGCTACCATGTTTCTGTAAGACAGATACAATTTGCATGAATTAATCGATCATCAGCAATCAGATCTTTAATGTGCGCTTTAAAACTTTGGATGTTATGTAGAACCATTTTAAAAGACTGTTGTATTGGTGCAGAATCATGTTTCACTTCAATGAACTGTGGCATTTTGCTCATAGCAACTTGAATTTTTTTCATCACAATAAATTGCAGATTCTTTGAAATCTTGAATAATTAATCCTTCAATGGCCCACACTCTGCTTAAAGCAACATAAGCTTGTCCAGGCGCAAATATCTTCTTTAGAGAAACAATTGCATTGTCCACTGTTAAACCTTGCATTTTATGCACAGTACAACTGTAGGCCAAACGAAGGCGAAATTGTCTTCTTTTTTCCCCATGGTTATTGACTTGATCTTCCTCTGGCATTATAGGTGTTGCGTTTTGTGGGATACAGGACATGCAAATTACTTTTGACCTTTGCTTCTGTCCAATTTTTGGGTTATCAAAAATAATATAAATCCCTTTAGGAAAGCATTCATCAAGATGACAGTCAATGTAAGCAACAGTTCCTAAGGCTCCATTTGTCAAACCATCTGACACGCAGATATTCTTAACCAATATGACACGAGCACCTACGCCCAAAGAAAGAGATTTCTTCAAACAGGTGTTGAATACATTTGAGTGGTGGCCTATTTTCTTTTCCAATCTTCCGGTTTTAGCATTTCTTTCAAAATCTTGAGCTTGAATCTCCATTATGTCATTACAGGTTTTACTAAGCATTTCTGCATTGAATCTGTCAACTTCTTCATTTGTTGCAAAAATATGGAAGGCATTTTTTTCTTCTCCTGTTTCACATCGTTTCAACATTTGGACATCAGTTTCCAGCGATGGTTCACCCTTCTTTAGCCTCCTTATTCTGTTCAGCAATTCAGCAAATGATGTATCTTTTTGTCTGACAATTTCTTGAAGTTTGATCATTGTAAAATTATCTGCCCAAAAGTCAACCAGATGCGATGGAACATAAAGTGGACGGTTTCCGCAAGGAGGGAGCTGATAGAAATCACTTACAGCAATGATAGATACCTTTCCAAATGGTGAATATTCTCCTGTTTGTTTTATTTGTCTGAGACATCCATGAATATAAGACAGAAGTGTATGGTCAACCATTGAAATTTCATCAATGATCAGTATTTTTATGTTACGTAGTTTTGTTCTCAGTGTGTTGATTTGCTCTTCACCAAGTGGTTGATAAGGTAGCTTACTATGAGCATTGATACGAAATGTGTTGTGAATTGTTGTAGCTCCAATGTTATAAGCTGCTACATCTGTTGGGGCTGTTAGAAGAACAGTAACATCATCTGGATTCTCTGTCGTCTGTTGCAAAATCCTTGAGCATTCATATTGTATTGTTTTTACCAAATTACTTTTTCCAGTTCCTGCAGAGCCTGTTATGAAAACATAGAACGGATCAGGATCATCACCATTCTTTTTAGCCACACACCACTGTCTTATTTGGTAGAAAGCTTTCCGTTGCAAGTCATTCAATGATCCTAAGAGATTTAGTGCATCCTCTCTTGGCATCTCACATCTGCTCTTTTCAGTAACAGCTGCCACATTAGAATTTGTCATTAGATCAGGAATCATCTCCAAATTTCCCTCTTCATCCAAGTTTTGCTTTCGGTTTTGTAGGATCTCTTAGCATTCCAAACGGTTGAGTTCAGATTCAGGACATATCTGTGCCCAGACATCTTCCAACTCCCCACATTTCTGAATCATCTCTTTAAGCTCATCAATTTTATCAGATTTTTTTCAAACAGACATCTATTTTCATCAACTATAGACTGGACTGAATGATCATTCCCATTATGCTGTGTTCTTCCAAGTTTATAGTAGTCTTCATAAGACTCAAAAGGCGGTGGTTTCAGATCAGAATCAATTTGATGCGGTAAGAAAAGCTGTAATATACTTTGATAATACATTTCAGGGTCTTTTGTCGGAGACAGTCTCACGTATCTGACAACAGCAGGTTGAGTTGCAGTTCTTCTTCTAACATAGCCAAAGTCCCCCTTCAGTTTCACAATGTTTTCATCGTTTTTCATCTGGCTCTGATTTACTTCAGACTTTGACAGCTCCCTGTATTTTGAGGCAAAGCTTGCAAGACACAGGTTTTCAAAGTTTAGAGTGTTTGGTCTATTTCGATATCTGTCTGACAAGCTGACCATCCACAGTTCTTTTTCATCAATGGTTCCCTCTTGGGTCTGTTGTTGCAAAAGGTGGAGGGGTTTACTCATTTTCACAGGATTTTCTCCAGTTGGAATAAACCGTACCTTCCATGAGCATTTTTTAAGCGGCATGCCAGTCAATCTGTATACAGCTTCTTGAGCACACACTTCTCTGTTGTGGAGATAGCGAGTACCGAGTTCTTTCAAGGCTTGTCTTGCATCATGGTTTTCTTGATTTCTTGCCTCCTTTTGGGTATGCTCCAGTAGCAATCCCATTTCTCTCTCCGCCTTTGAAATGTATGATATGATATATACGACACAAGAATAAGCATCTATCATATACTGGATATCCATGTTTGCATTCCAGGCCCATAAGAGATTTTCGTTGCATTGATTTATCCACAGAGCATTCGTCTCTCTTTTGAGAACAATACTGGTTTTATTGCTTAGTCTGGCATGAGCTTTTTCCAACTGTCCTTGAGATATTCCAATTTTTTCCAAAAAATCTTCTGTCGTTAAGGCTTCAACCTCACCTTCAAGCAATGAGAGTTTTAGCTTAGTCAATATAGCAATGGCTGCTTCTTCTGACATTTCAGCTTTAGTCATATTTGAAGCATCCTTGGACTCCTTTTCATTGTCATTTGCTTTAGCATTTCTGCAGATAAACGTTCTGCAAGAGGGCTCACGTGGGAAATTAAATCGACATGTTGTACCCTTTTTCCTGCATGTTTTTAAATGCCTTTTGCTGTGTTTTTGAACACTTGTGACTTTCTCTTCCAAGTCTGCAACATTTGATGGTCTTTTGCAAGTGATATATTGATCTACAAACTGAACAACATCCCTGTCTTCATCTTTGTCAATCTGTGGAGCATTTTGTGCCCAAAACAGGCAATGAGCATGAGGAGATCCTCTGTGTTGAAACCACAGAGGATCCATCTCATTTCAGCACATGAGAAAGAAGTGAACCAGGTTGGTAAACGTAGTTGTCTCAGCATCGCAAATATATCTTTTTGTACTGATTGCCAGAAAGAAAGAGTGCTATGCATCGGCTTTAAGAATTTGTAACCCTGATCAAATTTTAATATCCCTTGAAGAGATTTTCGATTTGTCACCATGCTTGCAGTGACATTCCTAATGCAGTTAGATGACCCTCTCCTCAAAGCAATTGAAACATTTGATAGAATTTGTTCAAGTTCAGAAATGCATTGAGCATAGAATATATAGTCTATATTTTGAGCGAACCTTCCATCAGCATTTAAGATTCTGTGTTTCAAATAATTTGCAAGTGTAATTCTTAGTGGTCTTTTGTCAGAGAAAGTTGGACCTCCTGTTGGATATGAAGATGGAAAACATTTAGCTTCATTGGACACGTCTTTTAACAAATGGACAGGATTCCTTCCTTCAGCTGGAGCGAGGCAAAACACGTCATCAAAATGATGATCCAAAATTTCTTTGCCAATATCAACAGGTTGTAAACATGTGTCCAGAAAGATTCCTTGTTGTTGCTCGGTGTAAGTCAAAGTCTCCTCAACTTCATCCACTCCACTGTCATTGTTTTATATTCTTGAGTCTTCATTTTCATCCATATCAGTGTTTTGTAATACACCTTCAGTTGGCATGTCTTCAACTTCATCACATTCATCTTCCACTGATTCATTTTCCTCCAGAGGGTTCACCCATTGGTCATTCACATTTATATCTGCATACCATATATTGTTTTTAATCAAACACTCCAAAGCCATTTTTACATGTTTTGTTCTAGCAAACTGATATTGGTAATGTCCTTTGTATGATAATTTTCTTTTGAGCTTGACTTTAATAATCAAATTGCGTTGGTCTTCTCTTGGTAGAATACTTGGGACATCATTGATGTTAGAAGACACACAATCGACAAGACCAACAACCCCATTCTGTCTTGATTTAGGCAAAGGAACAAGTTTCATAAATGGGATATTCGACATTACCAAGTGTTCCTCTAGAGAATTCAAGCATTTTAACTCCACCGGAATCGGTTCTAGATGAAGACCATTTACAGCACTTCCTTCAGGCATTTTACCATTCTGTAGCTTTCCATGGCACGTACGACAAATCCACAATTTGTCTCTCTCCCAGCTGCAGAGGTTGCATTCGGCACCGCATTCTTCATTTTGTTCATGCAAGTATGTAGTTGTGATACATTTGGTGGCTAATGCAGCAGTTTCACTGTTCTTTCTGTATGAACCCACTTTACACTGAACGACTTGGTTTCTGAACAACAGTCTGTGACAAACACAACATATATAACCAAGATTTTTAGCAACTGTATTATAGAAGTTTTTAATTGCATTAACAATATTCTTATTATTTTCAGCTTGTTTTAAATATTGTGATTTACGACTTGCAATCTTATATTCCTTGTGTTCAGGATTTGTGTTGTAAATTTCTCTCATTTTTTCAATTTTTTGTTCCTGGTAGTCAGGATCAGCATAACTTTCTCTACTTTTTTCAAGTTTTTGTTTTCGGTAGTCAGGATCAGCATAACATTCTCTACTTTTTTCAAGTTTCTGCTCCCAATGACCAGGATTAGTTCTGTACTTTCTTCTCATTTTCTCAAGTTTCTCCTCATAATCAGGGTCCATTTCAGGTTTCCTTTTGAGTCTCTGGGATCTGGTGATTTGCTGCAATCATGTTTTGTGCTGAAAACCATCATTTTCTTCTTTACAAATTCCTGCACAAATTGCTGAATCATTTTTATGCTTTACACAAGTAACAACTTCATAATGATTTCTATTGCAGTGCTGCAAATATATATTGCACCACAGTTGGAAGGTACATGACTAACATCCTGTTCACATGTGTACAAGTTCCACCTGTCCGCATTGTAAGTATAAATGTTGATATTGAATAAGTCAGCTGTGGCTAGAATCTCCAGTTCTGTAGCCCATGAGCCAACATTCTTCATGCGAGATGATGCCAGATAATTATCCATTGAAGAATACTCATTTCGTAAATAAGGAGTAAATGTCAAGTGATTTTGCTTCAGACGACTCACAGCTGCCTTTCTGATTTTATTATGTTGATTTTCCTCTCCACAAATTGAGAAAGAGATGGCTCTAAAAAAGCAGTTTCCATCACCATTTATGGACTTTGTATCACATGGTTCACCCATGTAATTGAATGAGTTTCTGTCTTCAGACACTATTAGATTTTTCATCTTCACTTTTGCACAGCTTTCTTCTCGCTGCTGTGTAGAGATAGGAAGGAATTGCAAGTTGGGTTCTTTTTGAATAACAACAATCACTTCATCGCAGATTTCCTCACATGGTCTGACATCTGTCAGAGTTTCAACCCCATAAACCATGAGCTCATCTGTCAAGGTTTGCTGCAGAGACATTTCTTCAATTGTCTCTTCATTCTCATCACAATCAAACAATGTATTTTCATTATCATTTTCCTCAAGTCGTCTTATATTCTTCAAGGTTTCAGGCTCATTACCAGTCCCTTCTGCTGTCATTTCTTTGGCAGTGCTATCTTCATTGTCATCATCTGGTCTCAGATCAGCATTCCAAATTTCTGTCTTAGGACAGGTGGCTTGGCTGCTGATAGATGGCTTTGCTGTTGATTCATCGGTGTGAGTCAACATTTCTACGTTCACTCCGGTAATCTCAAACAATTCTCCAAAAGTCAATCCCAATGATGCTGCAAGCTCTTCAAAGTGTCTAAGAACATGAGCAATGTCTTTGTGATACACAACGACAACTTTACCGTCTTCATCTAGTTGACCTCTTTTGTTGCGTGAATGAGGATCAAATACAGCAAACCAACTGCCATCTCTAATGACCGCACATGTTGAATCCTTGAGAGTTACCAAAGAAGCACTGAAATCTAAGAAGACCATTTGTAATGCCATATCTAAAGCTGCGTGACAGCTTCTGCATTGTCATAGTCAAACACACCAATCTGTCCAAGTGTAGGAACACCCAAACTGAGAGAAAATGTGTCATTCTCCAGCCTGTAGATGTCAGGTAGTTCAGTCACAAGCATGTAGCCATATTTAGACTTTATCTTGCCATTTTGCCGCAGATTATGGTGGAGATTATTTCCATTCTCTAAAACAGTGTCAATATCATCAGTGCTCCATGTGTGTATGCTTTTCCTGACAGTCTTAACAACTGCACTGAAACTGTTGGCAACGCACTGAGTTCCAGCATACATACCAAATCGTTTATCACTCTGGTGGTATGAACCTTGTATAGAAAGCCTTCCTTTAACAGCACATGATGTAGCAGGGATTTGACCAACATTTCCGGATCCATCAACAGAAGTGCTGTTATCAGTTTTACCAGCACCAAAGCAGTCAACTTTTTGTGCTTTGTTAGAATGTGCATTATCTACAAAGGCAGCAAAGGATGAAGCAAGGTTACCTTTAACAACATCTGCATAAGTCTTTGTAAAGCTTGTTTTACCTTGGACGGCAGGGCAGTGTGAGAGTTTCAAAGATTCCTTGTCATTCAGGCAGTCAGTTGAGGACAGACCTTTTCAGCTTTCTCTGCAGTGTGTAGCTTTTTCATGATCTCATTCTTTTTACCTTTGCGTGGCATCTGAAAACATCAGTTAAAAATTTAAGATCAGTTTATTCACACAGACAAATTACTGTGTGATATACATGAGACAATGTAATTTTAGTAATTGTCAGATTTTCTTATGTTCCTTTTACTTCTTAATCGACTACAAATTCCAAAATTGCAACATACTAAAACAACATACTCCACAGAACAACATTGTTAACCTTTTGAAAGGTAGAGTATGCACGATTTTCAGAACAAAAAAATATGTGGACTTGAATAATTCCTCTCAATCATCACTTATGACTCACTACAAGAGTGTGGTGGTGTGTTTATCTGCATAAACTCAGCCCTCTGCCTGTATTTCTGCATTGTTTTGCTGTGTGGCTGGGCTCCTTCTGGGTGGCAACCTTTGGGCAGTGTGTTTGTAGCCGTGTTGTCTTTGTCTCTTTCAATGATATAATAATATTTTTTACTGGGAGCATGAACAGTGTTGCGAGTCTTTCCATTTTTCTGTGTGAGTGTGTGTAGCTCCCAACCTATCACCGCACAGCCGTTCAAACATTGCCACTTTGTCACGCCTGTCAGCACGTGAGAGTCACACACAGACACACAGTACAAAGTGGGGACCGTTTTGTCGCCATACAAACGCAGAGCGCATTTAAACGTAATCTGGCAGAGTTGTGTGGAGTTGTGAGTGTTTATTAGTGTTTTTCAAACTTGACCACTGTGAAAAAGTCAGAAAATAGTGTTTTCATCATCTGTTTCAGAGGTTGCTTCTGCCCAGAGAGATTCACTTCACTATGTAGTGAGGCTGTTTGCAAATAGAGCATTTTTTATTTGGAAAATACTGCATACTCTACCTTTAGGAAGTTATGAAAGTAACAATAACATATCTTTTACTTGTATCTTGAATGGCGTTATCTGTTTCTGGATTTAAGCAAAATAAGTGATGGTACCCGACAGCGTGACACATTGCCATGAAAGGATTATTTTTTTGTCAGCTGCTGACATGAAAATCAATGACCAAGTGAAGATGTTTCAGAGTGAGACGTTAGTGTGAACAAGAGGCCCAAATGTCAAGGAAAGTGTCTGTTTACACAAATATGGGGACACATACAGAGAGGGCCTTAGTGTGGACCAGTGTGACATGGCGCACCAGTTCACCTCAGTATAAACCAGTTTGAATCTGCTTGGACAAGTTTAGTTTATGGATCGAGCAATAAAACCCTTTCCAACAAAACAATTGCGACATGTTTTACAGTATAACTAGGCTGCTTCTTAGCGCGTAACTCCCGTTGACTTATGTCCTACTTTACACCAACTTCCACAGAAGTACAGAGTAACTCTTGCTCACTTCCCCCACTATTTCCCCCGTTTTACAGTATAACTAGGCTGCGTCTGAGAGTGTAACTCCCGTACAATTACGTCCTACTTTACACCAACTTAGAGTAACTCTTGCTCACTTTCCCCCGCTACTTTCCCTGTGTTTTACAGTATAACTAGGCTGCGTCTTAGAGCATAACTCCCACATCACAGTAACACAAAGTGAGCAAACTTTTAACTGTAAAGTTTTTCTCGGCATGGAATACTTTATCCTGTCTTTACATTTCACATCATGAATCATTAGCCTTTTAAACCATAACAAGTGGATTACATTTCCTTTTGAACTACAAAGTTTGTTTTTAAACATTCTTAACTGTTTTCCACTTAACTATGGATAACAAAACGTATTTCGAAAATGTAGGCTACATCACTGCACACACCGTATTACACTTGACTATTCATCGGTCAAATAGCGTTCATGACCCAACTGTAATGGTGCAAATGTATACAGTACACTAACACAAATACAAACGGCAAGGGGCCACGAGGCAAAACAAGTGCAGCATTTTAGAGTTACAAGTAGGTCGCGAACAGTAATTGCAATGCCAAGTAAGTGTAGTGTAGAGGGGAAGCACACACACTATAGCTATGTCCTGATTCGGGGTCTGCGTGCTTGAAGGACGCAGTCTAATAATGAGATAAACGCGGTAGCCAGGGAGTCATTATCAACGTCGACATGAATGTTAAAATCGCCTACAATAATAACTTTATCTGATTTAAGAACTAAACTGGATAAAAACTCTGAGAATTCAGATACAAATTCAGAATACGGGCCAGGAGCACGGTACACTATAACAAATAAAAGTGGCTGCGAGGTTTTCCAGGTC
>NC_065508.1:806775-808114 GCF_006386435.1 Epinephelus moara | reverse complement strand
AAGCCTCGCCTCCAACGCAGCAAATAAGCTACACTTATTACAATTACCACTGTCGCTAAAGGAGGCAGAGGCATAACTGAACATTTGGCACACTGAGCAAGAAAGAGCAGAAGGAGAAGCCATCGCTAACTGTAAAGCTAATGTAGCTACCAAGGCTAGTAACGTGCAAACAACAGCTAAGAGATTAGCGAGAAAGTCGTAGAAAGGAGGAGAGCTATAAGTGCTTATACAGAACCAGTGTGGGTTAAGACTTGAAGTAGACGTTAAACCAACTGTAGTGAGAAAGCAGGCTAGCAGAATTCACCAGAGCAGTACAGAGACGCTGTCACAGAAACACCGGAAATGACACAACTCGCTTACCGCAATACGTCAGCACGTCATGATGTGAAATGTAAAGACAGGATAAAGTGTTCCATGCCGAGAAAAACTTTACAGTTAAAAGTTTGCTCACTTTGTGTTACTGTGATGTATTTATGTAATAATGATAATGACCACAAAAAGAAATTGAAGTTGATGATGCAACATAGTAATACCTCTCTTTCTGCACAGGTGATGTTTTTTTAGAGATTCTGTGGAAAATTACATGTGGATTTGACATTCAACCTGACGAAGGAGATGGCTAGCCACCCATGACCCCGATCTCTGCCTTGACCCAAGGAGTTGGATCAAGATCACCTTTTATCCGGAGGAGCTCATACATTCTTCCATCTCCATCACTGGGTGTCACACTCCAGTATGATAGTAGTACCACAATGATCTTTTTCACTTGACTTTTGACTTAGAAAGTACATTTGTCAACTGAAACTGACTTGACTGACTATTTTTGACTTAGAAAAACCAAACGGATCACAATAAAGGATCAAGACTAAATTGAACAGTTTATAACAGAAGGAACAAAACTGAACGTAAATAACAAAAACCAATAGAAATGTGTTATTTTATGTTGTCAGGGACACTTAGTTTCGTCTTTGGATTGTTTTCAGATGATGTTATCTTGTGGAACATTGAAGTAACTGTGTTCAAACTCACTGGCTCTAATTACACATTAGTTACAGTGGTAGTAGACTGTACTTAGACACTAAGGAGGGGATAACAGTGCAAACTTCATAATACAGCCCGGTTCCCCGTAGTTAGCGTGTACCTCCAGGAGAGCTAGAGTGTACTTAGACACTAAGGAGGGGATAACAGTGCAAACTTCATAATACAGCCCGGTTCTCCGTAGTTAGCGCGTACCTCCAGGAGAGCTAAAGTGTAACTAGACACTAAGGAGGGGATAACAGTGCAAACTTCATAATACAGCCCGGTTCTCCGTAGTTAGCGTGTACCTCCAGGAGAGCTA
>NC_065508.1:798514-806336 GCF_006386435.1 Epinephelus moara | reverse complement strand
CAGCCTAGTTATACTGTAAAACACAGGGAAAGTAGCGGGGGAAAGTGAGCAAGAGTTACTCTAAGTTGGTGTAAAGTAGGACGTAATTGTACGGGAGTTACGCTCTCAGACGCAGCCTAGTTATACTGTAAAACACAGGGAAAGTAGCGGGGGAAAGTGAGCAAGAGTTACTCTGTACTTCTGTGGAAGTTGGTGTAAAGTAGGACATAAGTCAATGGGAGATACGCGCTAAGAAGCAGCTTAGTTATACTGTAAAACATGGGGGAAATGGGGGGGGGGGTGAGCGAGAGTTACTCAATACTTCTGTTAAATTAGGTGCAAAGTGAGCGGTAGGTACGCTCTAAGTCGCAGGCCGTATTATGTAGTGTTACCGTGATTTAAGTTCTTCTTCTTCAGTTTTATGGAGGGTGGCAATCAGTATTAACGTACATTACTGCCACCTATGTCTGGACAAGCATTACACTGCCACAAAACAAAAACAAAAAAATATATTTTTCTGTAGTAAATCATTTTGATTGGCTCAGTTTCTTTCAAAAAATGGAAAAGACTTACTAACCCAATAGCACATAAATGTTTCAAATCCACTTGAAGCTTCCTGATTTCCCTCTTTAATTGTAATTCTCAAAAATATTTATTTCAATAATAGTGGGAAAAAAATGCTTCAATGAGTCTTCTATTTTACAGTATTCACATAATTCACATAAAAATTGGCAAATTCTAAGAATTTTGTCTTTATAACTGAATTTTTGGAGGTGCATTTTAAAGTTTGCCTTTCCATACATGGACAGCTGAAATCCTGCACCCAGCTGACTGATGACTACATTCTCACTTTCTGATTAAGTCAGTGAGGTACTGGATGGTCGTTGGTGTCAGAGAGTGTGAGTTCAAGTCTCAACTGATACAAAATGCACATTGTAATGTCAACTTTCTTGTTGTCTTCCTATTCTTCCGCTTGCTGCACAAAACTGCCTGACCCAAACCATGGCTGTAAAGCAGCTATGATGTTCCGTTTGATTTAAAAACAAAACAAAACATGCATTCACATTGATTTTCAGTTCTTCTTAAAATTCACTGTAAGTCAAAGATTGCTTTTGCACTTGGAACCCACACATTGCAACTTGCATTTCATCAAGGTAAAGGTACTTTACTTGTCACACATACAATTGTACAACGAAATTTAATCTCCGTATTTAACCCATCCATGAGGAGCAGTAGGCAGCACTGAGCAGAGCCACAGTACTGCGACCATGCTGCATTTGCTTTTGTATATTTAACTCAAAATAGTAAAACATAAAATTAATCAAGTTTTACTTAATCATTCATTTAAAAGTCCCTTGTTTTGTATAACCTGAACAACCATTGCAGGACAAGGTTTTTCTGAGCTCACATTACATTGAACTCAAGAGGTCAATCCCAGTTCATGGAATCACATGGGCAATGCTGATGTCACACCCTGGCTGTGTACTGACTAATCAGTCACCTAATTGCTGATAGTGATAGTGATACACCTGGTTCAGACAGAAAAGTATTTAAAGGAGTTCTGGAGTTTTCCCCACTTATAAATCATGGAAGAGAACCCAAGAAAGAAGTCTAAAGCAGATCAAAGTGATGTTGCCACTGTAGAGGGATATATCAGTAAAGTGAGTGCAGCTAAGATATCCAAAAATGGAACGCATTACTTTAATGCAGTAATTCAGATTTCAAGTGGAAGATTTCATGACGTTGTTTCCTACAAGATGCAGCTCCATGCGCATTTTTTGAAGTTTACAGAAACAAGACAAGCCATCAAACTCTTCAACATAAGAAAAGCATGCAGTAAGTATTTATAAAACAACTCAACTTTTTGCTTAATCATCTTTATCATAAAATACAGTTCTCCTATAATGATCAGATGACTAATTGTTTTACTTTGGATATTTTAATGAACAGGTTACCGACAATACTCAGAGTATGATGTGATCTGCAAATTCAACACCACAATGGAACCTACCCATGTCAAACTGCTACCCTCTCATCATAAGGTAAATGTGTTTACTCACTAGCTCCTCTTTCTCCACTGTTTAATCTTTAACATTAATAACTTAACAGTTTAAACATTAATATTATCTTATTTCATCAGATTGACTCAATCAGATGCAAGATCACATCAGTTGCTACCCACAAATACACCGTCTCTGTCCATGGCAGTAACCAGGAGGTCACTACAGTGGTGGGGAACAGCTGCTATGAAAATCCAGGTGTGGAATGAACAGTATCAGTGCGTACAGGCACAGAAGTCATACATTATTACAAACTTGTCAACAAGGCATTTTGCTGGACAATGTCTACTTACAACAACTCCACACTCAACTTTTACGGAGTGCAAAGATATTACACTGCCTATCAACCATGAAGACATTAATGTGGATCAAAACATTAAAACTCTTCTGGGGCAAGCTGTTGTTGTGGACATTAAATCTAAATTACGTTGCATCATTTGTAAAAAGCACCAGACAGGGAATTCCAATCCCATGGACAAATATCACAGATGTGATCACTGTGAAAGAAAACAAAAGATGTCAACATATGAGAAAACCTTAAGGGGCACTGTGACATTAAAAGAAACTTTGGGTGTAATAAGAGACTACAGAATCAACAATGCCACCATAACCCAAGTACTGCAACAACAAAACAAAACTGAATTGATTGACAATCCTGATGAAATAGAAGAAATGATCCTAGAAATGCCGACTGTGACATGTTTAGTGGATAATGATGACAATAGAATCATAAAGATTGACCCTTGCACATCGGTTATAGAGCCTTCTTTTAGAAATCAAAAGCAGCAGGGCAGTGAAGATGACATGTCACTGGAGCTGCTGGTCCAAGAGCCTCCAGTGTAGATGGTCCAATCCTAAAAGTGGAAACAATGTTATTTTTCTTTTTACTTTTTATGTTCTGCTTAAAAGTGTTCATGAAGATTTTAAAAAAATGAAATGTGTAGTTTTTCAATTTAATTTACTAATTTCATTTGTGAAGATGAACACAGAATTTAAGTTGTTAAACTATGTAAGGATTGTATATTTTTTTACTTTCGATGGGAAGTAACAAAATACATTTGAGTACTGTACTTAATTGTGTTTAAGTATTTAAAAAAAAATCAGCTTCAAGGTCATAGACAACCTTGAGAGCTCTTTTGTTTTCCATATCCATGTTAATGAAAAAAATTTCACACATGTAATGGTTACTTTGTTCACCCCAGCCTTTGTTTTCTATTTTACTTCTTTTTTTTTTTTTTTTTAAATAATCCCTGGTGTTCTGCAGTCTGGTGTTATGTCACTAGAGAGCAGGGTTGCTAATACTTCTCATTTGTTGTATCTGAGAAATAAAAAAAGTCAAATCTGTCTGTACATTGGGTGTATTGTGTACTGCTATTACATGCGGAAATGCACTGATTGTTATTACGTTATGATAAGTTAAAATATTGTATAGCCTACTTTAGCTGGGAGGGGAGGAGGTGTTCTAAGCTGTGTGGTGCAATATCTGTATTTCTACCAGTGCTAACTAAATGCTCTGCGTGTAACTTGGCTTCTCTCCAACCAAGGATGGTAATTTGCAGTGGCGGCTGATGCATTTTTCTCCAGGGGGCTACAACAAAATCCAAAATATATAGGCTATATCAAAAATCATAAACATATATAAAGGCATTTAAGCTTATTTGCAGTCTTCCCTCAAAAGACACTATTAGTTATTTAACTAAATTGTTTCTTAAGTTGTAGTGGTGGAATGTGACAAAATTTTATTCAAGTACTGTAGCCTACTTAAGTACAATTTTGAGGTAACTGCACTTAAGTATTTCTATTTTGTGCTCCTTTATACTTTTATTACACTACATTTCAGAGGAAAATATTGTACTTTTTACTCCAAATTTTATTTCAGTTACTTTTCAGAACAATATTTTATAGATAAAACATGTTTGATATATACACATTAGCATTGGTTTTAAAATTAGCTTGACGCCATTAAAATGCTGCTTACATGTACACATCAGTTTTCAAATATACCTACTGCAACAGTGCAGGGGTGTGTAGGCTACTCAAACCCGGGGCTCCCAGTCCAAACACGGGCGTGCTGACCAGTCAGACAAAGGGATATCCCACTGGCCAAGTGGCCAATACGCTCACCCTAGGTAGTTACAATACATTAGGGCTGCACGATATAAGGAAAATCTGCATTGTGTGATCACACTGTTTAATATAGTGATGACAAGTCTTGCAATAAATACATACTGAGCTGTGTGTATAAGCTCTACAGTGCCTATGTCTTACTGTTTTAACAGGTACACTGCTAGACCCCAAACACTGAATAGTCTTAAATAAGATAACTATAATTAAAATAATTAGCCTATAAAATAAATAGGGCTGTCCCCCGATACTTAAGCTTTTGTCAGTCGAATCAGATTCGGCTGTTCAATACGAATATTTGACTATTTGTCCCTTACTTGTATCTTACGTGTGGCAACAAGCAACATTTTATTGACCTGCAGGACATTCAGGGTGACAGTGACTTTTATTGACCTGCAGGACATTCAGGGTGACAGTGACTTTCTATAACTTAGTGAACAAGTCAAGTCAATGAGTGCTAACTACGCGAAAGCACTTTTTCGGCAAAGCATTTTTGTATCTGTTCAAGGAAGGATTTACAGTAACATTACTGACCTCATTCAGCAGTTAGTAGCCTCCTCAATGACAGACAGCACTCCAGAAGTCTATCGCCTGCGTTTCAAATACCCTCTGAACCAGCGTCAGTACTCATTGCAGGGAACCCGTGGCTAACGTTAGCATGTCGGCTAAGCTACAACACAACTTTGAAATTACTGCGAGAAATTTTTTTCCCCTTTAGTGGTGCGTCGCCCAATTGCACTTATGAATGAACCGCCACTGCTATTTTGTATAAATATCCCTAAACCCTTGACTTCAAATTGCAGGGCACTGCATCTTTTTCTCTGCCCTGCACTGCGAGACTATATTTGATGAGAAGTTTTTCAAAAAGTCACCACAGTGATATTTGTATCCTCATGATATGGATAATTGATACATTTACTCTAGTATGAAAACAAATTGAAATTTGTTAAATTATCTATGTAATGCAGTTCAATAAAATGCCTTGGTCACTGTTCAATACACTATTTCTAAGCTCCAATCTTTTGTATGTCTCAGATTGTTTTAAGTATTTCTTTACAATAAATATGTGAGAGATGTTAGTCTGTTTTGTGTGTTAACGTGTCATTGTGGTTGTTTGTGCTGTTTTGAGACCAACAACAGGATACACTAGAGTTTTATTTTAATGAGAATTTAAACTACACACAGGGCCTAACATTTCCCAATAATGGTACAAGTGTTTTTTTTCTGCTTAGCCTAATTTTATTTTATTTGTGCAGTTTTGCCGCTGAAAGGTAATGTTGATTTCCTTTTAAAATGAAGCTGTAATGGTCCATTTACAATTTTACAAATAGGCCTATCTCTGCTATGAATCATTTCATTATTGATTAGCATTCCAGTTATTTTCTATATTAAATGTTTGTCTATAAAATTATGTAAAATTCATATTACCTTTCCCCAAATCCAATCTGGCATCCAAAAACATCTCACTTTGTAGGACTAAAGGTCCAAAACCATGATAAAGCAAGATTTGAGGAGGATATCCACAAATCTGCGAAGGTAACTCCAACACTGATGCCTGAAACAATCAATCCATCATGAAATAGTTGTGGATTAATTTTGTGTTTGACTTATTGATTTATTGACTAATCATTGCAGCTGTAGAATTCCTATAAAGAGCTAGAAGAAGTTTTAAACATATATACTGCAGAGTTGTCTCTTGCTAATTAGCTCAGTGAGATAGAGCATAGTCTCTTATGCTTAGAATGCCACCTTTTTTTCATCTTCCTACACTCTGCTTGTTGCTCAGAAATGCCTAATTTTGCCTAAAATTGCCCGGCCCCGACCATTGCTGCGCAGCAGCTATAATTCATCCTGTTGTTCTGCTCCAAATCTGCCACTCTGCTCTCCAGGTAGGTGATCAGATAAACAACATTTAAACCAGCTTAGTGCAGAACCTTTTAGGCCAATTAAATGTTCCAGTCTCTGCAGCAGAATTTGATCGTCAACTGTGTCAAACGCTGCAATAAGATCTTAATAAAACAAGTACAGAGATGAGTCCTTTGTCTGAAGCAATCAGAAGGTCATTTGTAATTTTAACTAGTGCTGTCTCAGTGCTATGATGCACTCTAAATCCTGACTGAAATTCCTCAAATAAATTATTATCATAGAGAAAATCACACAGCTGGGGGCCCAATCCCAACACTCCTCTTGGCCACTACCCCTTGGCCCTCGAAATGGAGCAACGAGGGGTAGGGCTAGAAATCTTTCCCTAGGAATTAGGACACCACTCACTACGTCACTGCATCGGTTACATTCATGCATACGTAACTATTTTAAACAGGAAGAAGCGAGCCATCTACATTTCCAACCGGCATCTACAATGGTGTCTCCAGTTGAGTTCATCCTACCGACCGCGTTTGCTGTATTCATCATGTTTCATCTGATGAACGACAGGCGTCAGGGGACTTCTGCTAGCTAGCTGATCAGCTAACATCACGAGGCAGCATAGTTATATTAGCTGGCGTGTTATCGTAATGTGAAAAATCCAACAATTTTGCAGAACAGGACAGATGACAGACGCCAGATAGTGCGAGCTAGCTAGCTACCTAACAAGCAACCTGACGACGGTAACGTTAGCTATGTATGAACTTTTTTCCCCATATCTGCTCGGTGGTAGCCATGGCGACGTCTAGCCCTTGCTGGCAAGTCAGCATCTGAAATCCCTCGCTCCGAAGGGCTAGTTTCATACCCACTACCCCTCGTTATGCCCCCTACCCCTACACGCAAAAAGGAATTGGGGACCCCTACCCCTCGCA
This sequence comes from Epinephelus moara, assembly GCF_006386435.1. NCBI lineage: Eukaryota > Metazoa > Chordata > Actinopteri > Perciformes > Serranidae > Epinephelus > Epinephelus moara. The sequence goes on along the minus strand of NC_065508.1, from coordinate 799,378 downwards.
GGAATGCGCAAATATAGGAGTAGGGCCAAGGGGTAGGACTAAGGGGGGGGGTATTGGGACTGGCCCAAAGTCTTACATATGTGGAATAATTTTTCTAACATAATAGAGTCCTTCTATAATGACACATCTAGCTCAGTAGCACTCCCTCAGGGCACCGCCCCTCATTTCAGCATGAGGCGTTAAACAAGGATGCAACATCTCCCCATTCTTATTTATTTTGGCAGCAGAAATGCGAGCAATTCATATTAAAAAAATCTGATGTTGCCAAACTGAATGTTTTTGATGAACAGATAATTATAAGCCAACTGGCTTCATAAAAAAAAATAGAACAATTCCCCAAAGTGTTTGAATTAATTGATATGTTTTCTAAAGCATCAGGTTGAACACTTAATCACAATAAATAAAATATCTTGGAATTCATAACCAAAGATGCAAAAACCAGTGAAACCTTAAATTTACAAGACAAAATTTGAATGTAAATCTAAGCTCAATATGTGGTTCCAAAGGGACCTGATAGTCTTTGGTAAATGGACCTGCATTTGTATAGCACCTTTCTAGTCATCCAACCACTCAAAGCGCTTTTTACACTATGAGTCACATTCACCCATTCACACACATTCATACACTGGTGGCAAAGGCTACCATACAAGGTGCCAGGTGGTTTTTAACACACTCACACACACCGATGGAATTTGGGGTTCAGTATCTTGCGCAAGGTCACTTCAACAGGCAGACTGGAGGAGCCGGGGATTGAACTGCTGATCTTTCGATTGGTGGACGAGCCGCTCTACCTCTGAGCCACAGCCGCCCCAGCCAGGACTGGCTATCTTTGGAAGAACATACTTAAGACAAAACTCTATACCA
>NC_065508.1:781663-796980 GCF_006386435.1 Epinephelus moara | reverse complement strand
AAATAAATATTTGGAAATGAAAATGTAGGCTTTGGTGTACTTTTACAGAGTTTTGCAATATGTATAGCTACCTGTTTGTATCAAAATGTATCATTTTCAGCAGCGGTGTGTGTAACTGCTGCCGCGGTCGGAGGTATAAATGCTCAGTCTAGTGTGTTTCATTTTTGTAACTTATAGGCTTCAGAAAACATACAGTACACATTTTGAGGAAAAGACATCGGAAGAGAAGCTTGTAGGTTTTATCTAAACAGAGTTATTTGCATTATAAAAACCCAAACGGTCTGTCAGACCGCCGTGGCGGTTCTAGTGTTAATGATTGTTTCCTCATTCATTCCAAAAATGTTCACATGAGGGTGAAAAATGCGTTCTCTGCGTCTTCTTTCATCGTTTTGATGTCTCCTTGCAACAATAACCACAGCTATGTGTGCACAATTACGCATACAAACCGTTTGCACCTCCCTTTGACACATGTTAAATATAGATGCAGTTTCTATGAGCAAAACTGCTTTCAGGTTTGATAAATCACTTTGCGTGTGCTAAATTAATATATTTACATGTTTTCCTCCAGTACACACACAATTGCGTGTAAACGCCCCATATTGCATATTCATTGCTGCAAACGTACTAACTGAATGCAGACGTGCTATTTTGCACCTTTGAAAGACACAACCCTTAGTGCGCACTGTTAGTACATCAGTTTGTACATTTTTTTGCGCGTGCAATGAGTTTGCACCTGTTTTTATACACGCAAACCTTTGGTAGATCTGGCCCTAAGTGTGATCTGACTGAACAACCTGATACTCGTGCACACACACTCTTATGGACGATCAGCTCAGTGCTTTGACACTAATGGGAATAAATATGCAAAGTCTTCTCACAGCATATGAAANTTTGAAAGACACAACCCTTAGTGCGCACTGTTAGTACATCAGTTTGTACATTTTTTTGCGCGTGCAATGAGTTTGCACCTGTTTTTATACACGCAAACCTTTGGTAGATCTGGCCCTAAGTGTGATCTGACTGAACAACCTGATACTCGTGCACACACACTCTTATGGACGATCAGCTCAGTGCTTTGACACTAATGGGAATAAATATGCAAAGTCTTCTCACAGCATATGAAAGATGAAAATATTCGAGGACCCTGAGAGAAAGTGTGCAGAACTATGGGTAACACTTTCTATGAAGGTCAGGTCTATAATGCATTATGAGCACATTCATAAGACAATATAACACATTTATAAGGCTTTATAAATGTTGTTATAAATGTTTATAATCATGTATGACAACTTATAACAAGGTTTATAACGTATTATAAGTGGTTGCATAATGCATTATAAATTCAGCATTCATAATGCTTTATACTTCCATGCCAAAGTGACGACAGTGTTTGAAAGAAAAATCTGAAGTACTGGGTTACATAGCACATTATAACTATCATAACTTTAGCCAGTTATAAAGACTCAAAGAACTGCTCTGACATATAATAAATGCTTAATTTCTGAAACGGAATAATGCCTTATAAACATGAATAATATGCTATAGGATGACTTTAAGAGCTTTAAGTAAAGTGACACCATATACGTTTACTGGCGATAAAACTTTATTACCATCATCACGTTAACATCTTCAATGACAGCTTACAAACAGCTTGAAAAGAATTTGTTTTACTACAAAAAATGTGCATTTTAAATGTTGGGTTACCGGCAATAAAACATCTTTAGATATTGTAAATCTTTTCAAAATAACTACATTAAAGGTGCATTTTAAATGCAAAACTAAGTGAATCTTGTTTTGCTAAATAAAAGTGAAATCCTTAAGGTGGAGTCAGTAGGATTTTCTAGTTGCTGTTTGTAAACACAGTCCAGTGTTGTGGTCAAGCGAGCTAGAGACTGAATAAAGAGAGAGCTGCGCTGGCGAGACAAAAGTCAAAGTAAAAGTAAAGCTGGTTAATCTGTGTATCATTCGTTCTTTCCATTTTCAATTGACAATCACAAATCAAAAAATTAAAAAGTGAATTGAATCTGACACCAAAAAAAGGGCTTTCTATTTTAGGCTCAGATCAAAAATATTCAAAAATATGAAATGGAAAAATGAGTCACAGGAGCAAATTTGATTTTAATATTTAATTGGTCGGGTTTACTTGACTCGGTGTTGTGTTGAACTCTGCTTCTCTGTTGTGATGTGTTTCCCCTAGCCCCGCCCCCATGACCAATGCATTGTCAGTAAAGTATAAAGTATAAGTATATAATGGACACATTTAGTGATATAGGCTAAAAATCACAGGAATGACCTGTTGTAGGCTGAAGGAAACAAGTCAGCAGTATGAATGTGACAGATCTGTGAGCCACATGTCATATTGAACAGAGGAGGAACGGTATCTGACAGTAACTCTGCTGTCAGGATGTGTTTTCCTGCTGTAATGGAGGTGGTTTTAAGACAAATACAAAAATAAAAAGTTGTGAATAAGCACATAATTCATCCAGAAGTTATTTTAACCTATATCACTAAATGTCTCTATTATATCGGGGAACACATCCTGACAACTCATCTGTCACGGGGGCGGGGCTAGGGGAAACAAGACTTCCACACAACACCGGGTCATGTAAACCCAACCAATTAAATATTAAAATCAAATTCTCTCCTGTGGCCCATTTTTCCATTTCATATTTTTGATCTGAGCCTAAAATCTAAAGCATGATAAACAAGCCCTTTTTCTTTTTTGGTATCAGATTCAAAAACAAATAACCAGTCACTTTTTAATTTTTTGATTTGTGATTGTCAATTGAAAATGGAAAGAACAAAATGATACACGGATTCTGGTTCATCAGAGAGAAGCATGTGTCTGCAGACCCGCAGTGCACCTGTGTGTACCTCACTTTTCAACAACTATGCACAGCATATTTCCTAATGTCATGCAACAGCCGGCCGATAATGTGAAATCTGTGATTCCTGCCCAGCCAATTGCAACAGCCGGCCGATAATGTGAAATCTGTGATTCCTGCCCAGCCAATATTCCCACTCGATCACTCTTAAATGTTCCTTCAAAAGGTTTTTGGTACGGTTTCCACAGTGCCTCCATACTTCAACCTTGAATGTCTGCCATGCACGTTCCAAGTGCTGAGTGTGGGCTCCAGTGTATGGGTCAATAAAATGTCTTTTATGACATACTGTGTGATGGTCAAACCCTAGATTTGTAAGTGCCCGCTGGTAAGCTCGCCATTCATCAGAGACAATTTGTGAGCCTCCTCTGACATGACGTATTATGGTTGGCAGGAGATCTTCTCTAGAGCGGCCTCTCACCACCTTCAGTATGGGTCTTCTTGATACTTGCCCCACTTCAAGTAAGCCCAAAACCCACTTCTTTGTCCGGTGCCAGGCAGGTCCAACCCATCCTCTGTTATACTGTAAAACCAAATATTTTCAGATGAAGTGAGAAAGCTTTCTTGGAAGCCACTTTTCAACCCAGTTAGTTACTTTTTTAAATGACACTGTAAAATATTACTATTTAACCAAAGTAAAGACAAGATAACAAAGAGGACTGTGCACAATAATAACAGCTTCATGGTGATAAAGACTAAACAATTTCAGGGTTCCCAGGACTTTTCCAGGACATTTTCAGATGCTACATTATGCAGCACCATACACTAATACATCCCCTGCCCCCATGCTTTGGAGAAATGTTTTTTTTTTTACAGTTTTACCTTACTTTTTGTACATTTACCCAGATTGCTTCTATGTTTATTCCTCTCCCACCCCCAGATGTCTGATTAAAAAGATGTGCAGTCTATGACTATGACATATCTATAAAATAATCTCTTACATTCTTAGAAATTATGAAAAAGGTATCATAGCTCCATCACACCCATAGATTACAGTGTCGTATAACCAACTGAAATTACAATATTGGTTTTTTTGGGGGTTTTTTTGCGACCACTCCGGAGTCATTTGTTTTTTTGCAACCACTCTGGGGTGATCTTTTTTTTTGCGACCACTCCGGGGTCATAGTTTATTTTATTCTGCGACCACTCTGGGGTCTATTGCATGATCGAGGGTTTTTGCCCGCATAAACCACACAAAAAAAAACTTTTCTGGAGGGACTGAATTAAATACAGCTGAGAACAGACATGTATGCGCAAAACTTTTAGCCTGTTTGTGTTCACTGACAAAGCAGAGAAAGGGATGATAAATAATTTTCCAGGACAACTCAGGCTATTCCAGGACATTTGACTTTTTTCTCATTTTCCATATGTTTTCCATGACTGGAAAATTGGTCAATCATTTTCCAGGTTTTCCAGGATGCGTGGGAACCCTGAATTTTATAAACTATTAGCCAGGAGCACAGTAATGATAGCCAAATACTGTACTTCTACTTCTACTTCAAACACACAACACATTTACAAAAGAAATAACTAGCACATACTACTTACTTTCCTCTTGTGGGAGAATTTGCTTTCATCTTACATCACAAAGCAATGTTGTCCACCGATCTTCATGTTACCCTGGTGTCTGATATTATTGATGGCTGTAATGCAGACCTTGAGAGGTGGAAGTTTGATATTAGAGCTTGCTCACATTTGAGACAGGCAAGTTGATCAAAATATTCCACAAGTATATATTCTACTGCTTACAAAGTCATTTAAATATCTGCATATATCTGGTATACAGCAATACACTGCTGTATTGCAGTATACCAGACATTTTTATAACTTGTTTTCTGGCAAGATTCCCGCACTAGCCCTTTTAATGTAGACCAGACTTCCTGGCTAACTTCTGGGTATCCCTCTGCTAACTGGGGATAAATTCAATCATGTAGCTCATCCAGGCTTTCCAAATGTTATCAGTTCAAATGGATCAAAATGTTGTAGTGAACTGAGTCAGGGGTTGTTTGATGCTCAACACAATTTATCCACTGTTTTACAGTAGTTTTACATTAGCGCCACAGTAGGCTACATTGGAGTTTATGAAAAAAAGCTGCATTCACATGCTTGTTGGATTGTCCCTTTCTTCCAACTTTGGTGTGTTCATGAGCTTTTAATTTGTAATATGGAGCCAACATGGCGGCTACACAGATGTGTTGTATTCTATTGCTCAGTGCTTTTAAACACATTAATAGCTGTTTTTAGTTTTTGCATGACAACAAACAGCGAAGTAAACGGTCGGGAACTCATTTTTCCAACACCACATGAATGCAGCACACATATTCAGACATGTGAAGGCAAAAGTTACAACGTCCAAAAGTTACACAGTATAGCTTAAAATCCATTTCATATCATTGAGACAACACCTTTCTCAAATTGGAGGCCATCTTGGTCAAAGTGGAACTGCTGCTGGCAATGCCATCCTCCATCATATCAGTCTGTCTCAGCCTCAATCCTTGAGAATACCTTTGACAGAAATGGTTGATCTTAGTAAAACTAAAAATGAAAACATGAAAACGTGCACTGGCAATAATTAGTCTATGAATCATTTGGATAATAATATTAATTAACACAGAAGGGAGAACATTTGTTTAAGATAACTAAATTGTTAGTGTTAGTTTCAAATAAGCAATAAGGCCAACATACGCAGCCTTTTGTAGTTATGTTGTTGCTGTGCAGAGTTTTTAGTTCTATGTAGTTTAAGTGGTGTCCTTCAGCCCTGTGTTGGGATTGTGGTCGTGGGGAGCCTTGTTATCCTTGCTTCATTCTTTTTTATTTCTTTCCTTTTTTTCTTATTTTTTGTCCTTCTTTCCTTTGTTTTGTCGATTGGCTGTAGATTAGTGTGCAGGACTATGTAAAGGCAAAGTCTGCATATGTTTGTTTACACATCTATGAATTTCTTTATATATCTGCAAGATGCAGAACTGGGAATGTTTTTTTCTGCACACATGTACTGACCTGGATGTGTAATGCATGTGTACAGTATGTGTTGATCAGAGAAGGTTGGTCCATAGAAGCAGCAATGGTTCTCCTGCAAATGCTATGATATATAGAAAGACATAATGAGAGTTATTTCACCTCATGAAAACATGCATTGTGGATATATCCCCCTTAACATGTTGAACACTACATTTTGTCAAAAAACATTTGATTGGGGACTCATTCTATTTCACTGCATCAGAAAACCTATTAACAGCAACTATCATCTATATAATTGGATAGGTCTATTGTCTGTGGGATATTAGCTATAATGGTGATGTTGCCTTTTAAATTTAGATTATACTAGGCAAGGGTAAAAACAGTCATTCCCTTTATTGCATTTCCAGATTCATTTTAGGTAAGTCTATGTTATTTTAGGTGAGTTTCTTTTCTCCCTAGGATAGGGCTAATGTTAGCTTAAAAATAAGATAGAATCATACATACATATTCATTCAGAGATCCCTTACTGCTGCACCCAAATAACCATATTAATCATATTTTGTTTCATTTCCAAAATGGTTAATGTTAACTAATAAATCACCAACCGATGGATGAACTCCAAATGGCTCTGGAGAGGTCTCCGGGAATTGAAGAAGATTGATCCACTTCTGACAGATTTCCTCTGCTGACGGTGGCCTTTGCTGCCACAAGACCTAAAGGGTGAATTTTAAAAATAATAATGATAATTATTAACCAGCGGTTTTTCTACAAATTTCTCTAGAATTTTTTCAAAACTTCATCCCATTGACATTAATTTGAACATACATTGACAAAGAAAGTAATGTTATTCAGTCTCAATTAATAAATATTTGTGTATTTCTGGTGTTTATGTTTCAAAATGTTATCAAATGGGGGTCTGTGGTCTAATTTGTCTGAGTTTAGGGGTCCTTGATGTAAAAAAAGTTTGAGAACCACTGATCTAATGCAGCCATCAGGTTTAAATACTCAGACCAAAGAGTGTTTTAAGGGAAGAAGATGTTTTTGAACTTTTCAATTGACAGTTTCATTTCAATTTCAGTTTTTTCTTTTTTACAAAGCTCAAATTATCAACCATCTACATAACTTTTCAGAAACATATGTTTTTTTTCTCTTTATTAATGAATGAATGTCTGGTCACTGCTTACAGTAGCATGCCTCTCCATCTCTCTGTGCTGTGTGCTGCCTGCATTGTGACCAGATATCATTATTTTACCAGAAAAACAATGACTGACCATGATGTTCATTTTAATTTGAATATTCTGCTTTTATTACTCGTTTTATTTACTGCTGACATCATGTAGGACTAAGTTAAAAACTCATGTTATCAAGTTGTTTATTCTCATATTCCGCCACAATTTAGCTTGACTTTGGAGCGTTATTTAGCCCCTTATCCGACAAGCTATCATAACATGGTTGGTATCAGTGGATGCTTCAGGTCATCTAGTTTATATGATAGCAGTATCTTCACTCTAGCTTTAAAACTGAGTCTGTTACATGGTTTATTCCGTTCATTTTTAATGCGTTAAATGTTTTCACATTAATTGGAAAAAAATTAACGCATTACTTTGGACAACAGCTCTACTAATTAGATATAGTTAGCCTTCTTACTGTCTGAAAAAAACGGTATGCCTGCTGTCTTTCCTGGTGCAGACACCGAATGAGCTCTCTGTAGATACTGTGGCCTGTGACAGTGTCACTGTCTGTGGGTTCAGACTGGCTGGCTGTTGTTGAGTTGTGGGACGTCAACTCCTGCCTTACTGGGCTAATACTCACAGGGCTTAAGCAGATGTCCAATCAAGATGGGAATAAGCATCGCACACCAATCAGAGAGTAATTTCTGAGCCTATACGAGCATACCATCAATGGAGCCTACACACAACCTGGATTTCATTTTCTAGATTAAAATGCCAAACCTTGCGAGTTTTATGAGATGTCATCTCTCCAACGTTACCCCTTGTTTACATCCGGCCGAGTGGGGAGATTGGGGCTGGGGAGGGGGTCGCAGCACCGGCTAAGTGCTGATCTGTCCCGGAGTCAGTTTGACAGGATTTGGGTATAAACATCTGTCATTCAAAATATGAGTCTTTATTCATGAGCATTAATAGGTCTGCCCAAGCCCAACCCGCGGACAATTTTTTTTCACCCGCGGCAACACTTAACACGTAGCCAAATTCCGCGGAAAAACCGCGGACCAGGCAACCCTGTCCAGCAGTAGGAGATGAACTGCACCTCACCTGAAAAGTAGACGAGAGCAGGCGGCCGCAGCGGGGGGCGGTGACAAAAAGCTGCGGTGAAGTCGGACAGTTTCCAGCAGCCTTCAGTCCGTACAGGAAGTCACAGACACACTAACATCCTGTCTGGAATGATGTCAATTCATTAAAAAAGTAATCAGACCCATATATCAGTTTGTTTTCACCATCAGTCACACAACATGTTTTCTGTTCACATAATAAACCTTCAGATCAGACAAATACAATCTTAATCTCTAAAATTCAACAAAAATGAGTAGTTTATCTAAAACGTCATATTGTTGAGTTGACATCTGAACCAATCAGCTGTTAGATCAGGTGAGAGCCAGGCGGTGCAGTCGGTGGAGAGCAGCTGCAGCGCCTGGCTCTAAAAACTGCGTCCGCCTCGCTCTCGCGGCTTTATCGCCGTCCACTTTTGTAATACGTCAGAGCAAGTTGGTATGAAGTCGGACACAAAACTAACCGGCATGCATTGTGCGCCGATCGCCGGCGATCGAATCTGCACAGGCCTGGCTCATCTCGAACGAACCTAATAACCTCCTGCGCCTTATCCAAATCTCCCAGCATCCGTTGAGACTGCTGCGTTCATGACAAGTCGGAACGCTGGGAAAAAATAAATCTGAATTGTTAAATTGAATTAAATGGTTGTCCAGCTTGGAATTACAGGTCCTCATGTCGGATGTCTATTCAGAGCTACTATTTTTTATGACGTTTTAACATGTATTTGATTTGTAGTTATGCATTATGTGATTGTATAGTTTATATTTAACTCACATATAGCAATATGTGAAATTCAACAACTATCTTATTGATTAATTTAGCTATACTGTGTTCGCTGGCAACATTAGCCTATCTGAGAGATTTTTTTCCCTCAACTTTATTAATCAAAATCTGTCTTGTACAATCAAGTAATTTCAATAGAAAAATACACTGAGCATTTACAACATATCTGCATTGAACAGTACATACATCAAAAAAATAAAATAAAAATAAATAACTAAAATAAAAGTCAGAGGTCTAATCAGAAATTAATACATTCATATTGTCATAAACAGTCAAGGCTTGTTTGGTTTTTACATATTTCAGTGTTGTTGTTTTTTTTTAAGTTTATTATCTCATTCTTATATACTAGCAACAGTGGGTGGCTCTTCATAAATCTGCATCTGTGGATGAACTGTTTGGCAATAATAATTAAGCTGTTATACATCATTTCCCGTTTTTTGTTTTGTAATATAACTCCATACTTAATGTTCTTGTATTCCAACTTGGGCAATTGAGTGTCCTTTTCAGATATCCAGTCTTGAAATGCTGTCCAAAACACTCTGGTATAATTACAGTCAAAGAACAAGTGCTCTAAAGTCTCAATGTCCGAGTCACAAAAAGCACAGTTGTTTCTATTGATGTTGAATCTTTGTCTCAGGAACTCATTGCAAGGATAGATATCATTTAAGGTTTTAAAATGGGTTTCTTTAGCTTTTGGTGATATAGATAGAGTGAGGTATCTGGTTCTAATTCTGACTATAATCTCTTTAGGATAATCTTTTAACAGATTTTTTCTTTTTAATGGTAAAGGGAAGAGATTAGACGTGAGAACACCTCTGATGATTTTGTTAGTACATTTTTTTTCTATGAAATTAATATCATCTATAAAAAAGTGACGGCGTCATGGGTATTCTCTTATCATAAAGCAACATTCCTTTCACCATGTTCACCATACCTTGTGGAATCGCTTTGATCACCACTGAGTATTGTTGTTTAGTACTCTTCATATTAAATTTATTAACAAGATCATCATAATCAAGAAAGTTCCCTCTTGAATCCATTAAGTGCAGAATTGACCAAGCCTATCTGAGAGATTATACAAGTAAACTGAAACAACCCATTGTCAAGTCAGAATATCACGTAGGAAAGAAGCAAGCACTCTCAAAATAAATCCCCTCGAAAGGTGCACGGCCAAAAACAGCGAAAAATAAACCAGAAACACAGATGTTTCGACAGAAAGTCTTCTTCAGTATGTACTGAAGAAGACTTTCTGTCAAAACGTCTGTGTTTTTGGTACTGCCACCCAAGTTGGTTTATTAAATTTACCAAAAGGACATTTGTGAGTGCTGGCATCTTTCCCTGTTTCAAAAGTCAGAATATCCAATGTGTCTTGAACATAACAGAGGGCATTGTGGGAGGACTAGGTGGAGATGCACTTGACTGCAGTTTCTCGGGAGATAGAAAGTCGCCAAATCTTCACGTCAAACCAAAGTCTCAGGTAATATTTTTCAACGCAGGTTGTGAAAATATGGACTTATGGTTTAACTTAGCCATCAAGGCGAAGCAAACTGGTTCGCCATGTGGCTAAGCTAACCCAGCCAACACGTTGAGGCTAAAGCTAAAGGTGTCAACGTGGTATCTCAATTTCAAACTACCACCCGGAAACCCCCCGGAAAGTTTCCTAATAGCTATGGCTATGAGGGGAGTACATTACATGTTTGATTTGAACGTTTATGAAGACGTAAATCTATAAAGACCCCTAGGTGCTACCGAAAAAAGGGGCGTCGTTTCTAAGACATTCATGCAGTGATGAACGTCTTGGTACCAAGGCTACCTGCTATCACGTGAGCCAAATCCTAAAAGTTAACCAACGGTTGATATGCTCTCTCAATAGCCATGCATACAAGAAGGGGTGCTGTGAATCCTGCGCCACCAAAGGAGGACAACGATAACAACCGTGCCAGAGATGAAGAAAAAAATGGTATGTATCTTTTTCTGTAAATTGGCCAAATTGTATTAGTCAATATGGGTTTTCTCATATTATTTAGAGTTCAAGCTAGGGATGTCAGTTTCGGTTAATTTTGCTTTCCGTATTCCCACACCCATTAACCGACAACCAACTGTTTAAAAAAATAAAAAATGACATGAAATACAAGAAGTGCTGTAGTCCAGTGTTGTGCCAAGTCACATCTCTGGGAGCGTGCATGCATTAAGTGACGATGAAGCTACATTACTGTGCTTGATTTCACCTAAGTAAACAGAACTTCTAACATTTGCATTTCGAAGCACTGTCAAACGTTTCTGACTGCGCTATAACATCACCTCATCTATAAATAATAAAAACGAATGAACAAAAAGTAATAGCCTAACCATACCTACCTGTAGTGGACACATCAACAGGTGGGGCAGCCGGAATAAACTTCTTTTTGGCGTGGGGATTTAGACTCAAGAGTCTGAGATCTCCTCACTCCAATAATCGACTTAATGTATAATATTATAACTGCAGTGGCGATCAGAGGTATGAATGCTCGGAAGTCTTATGTGTTTTATTTTAGGACCTTCTAGCCTTCAGAAAACATCAAATACACATATTTAGGAAAAGCTGAGAGGCTTCTAGTTTTTATTTAAACATAGTTATTTGCATTATAAAAACCCCAAACGATTTCAAAAACCCCCGCTGTCGTTCGCTGCACTGATTGGTTGATTTTACGTGGCTGTGCAGTGTAGACAGTCAGCATACTCTTTCATTCATTCAGTAGGCAGACTGTATGCAATGTATACTCATTGAGTATGTAGTAGTAGTATTAGTATGCAGTATGTAAGTATGTCATTCTGAACACAGCCTGAATTATTATTATTTTGTGCACACTCTACAGTGTCTGGGCGCTCCACTGTCCTCGCATTTCAGTTCCGCTTTTTCCTGTCTGTCAATATCACATTATTAATTAAAATTAAAAAACTCAATTTTTTACTTTTGAATTGGAAATTTATCATCCACATCCACATTGTGATGCATCTAAGAATCAAAAATTTCCCCCACCCCTACTCATATTCAAGTCATTAAATACATTAGAAAGTCTAAGTGAGCTTATGCCTGGTTGAGTCCTATCCAGCATGAAGATTGTGTTTCATACATGAATAGCATCCCTGTCATGGCTTTTAGCACATCTTTTTGAATGTCATATATCACATTGACACTTGTGTCAGTCCACAACATTACCATTGCCATCATCAGCTCTTTTCCCTATAAAAACTGCAAATTTCCTCTCGTAGCAACATTCTACTTTTGAAATCATGAAGCAAAACTAAGTTTTATTTGTCTGTGATCTGTTGTTGTGTGCAGCACCTACAGTCAAGCATGAGCTGGCAGAAAAAGAAAGAGGGCGACTCAGAGAAGAAACCATCGCAATGTTGAAATCAGACAAAAACCACCTTCAGAAAGAACTGACCAGCAAAGATGAATTCCTGCGAGAATTACTCAAGAACGGGAACAGATCGATGGAGCCTTCATCAAGTTCAGGTGATCAATTATATGCCAGGTTGTGTTGCTTATGGGTTATTCCATATAATTTCACACATACATTTTTTTGGCAGCTACAATCTTGGATTGTTCTAATATGTTTACTATAGACATAGACACATAAGCATTCATGTTTTAATTATTTCATCATCATTCATTATTTTGTTAAAAAAATGAACTGTGTTTGTATCTGTCTGATTTAGTGCAGGGGACTCTTCCAAGGTTCAAAGTCAGTTCAAAAGAGTCTTGGTCTCTGATAATGACTCTGAAGTCGCTTCGACCTTAGCCATCGACTCGCCACTGTCCGACTCATCCTTGGAAGATGACTCCAAGAAGAAGAAGAAGAAGTTCAAGAAGAAGAGATCTCCAAAGTTGGCTGGAAGCCCCATATCAGAAACCAGTCGTGTTCGTGGTGAGATTGTTTTATAAATCAGTAATGAGTAAATTTGGTGACCTGTGAGCACTTATGATAGAACAAGACAAAGAGTCTAATTACGGCGTGGGCTGTGAATGTAATTCATGTGTCATAGTTGTTGTTCCTACATCTGCAGGACAGATATTCAATTCAATTCAATTTTATTTATAAAGCCCAATATCACAAATCACAATTTGCCTCACAGGGCTTTACAGCATACGACATCCCTCTGTCCTTATGACCCTCACAGCTGATCAGGAAAAACTCCCCAAAAAAACCCTTTAACAGGGGAAAAATAACGGTAGAAACCTCAGACCTCAGATATGAGCACTGGAATCAGGAGGATATTGGTGTATTTGTGTGAAATTTGTCCTACAGAGTTCAATCCACTCTGTAAATATTCTGTTTTTGTTTTCAACCCCAAAAACTGCAGTTCAATCCAGTTCACAACCAGAGTAAGAAAGACAACTCAGAAATCTCAAATATCCTTGCAATGAAATGAGATCTAGGATAAAATGCACGTTTATTGAAAAATAACGAATATACAAACACCCGAAAACCCCCTGGAAAGTTTCCTAACAGCTATGGCTATGAGGGGAATACATTACATGTTTGATTTGAACGTTTATGGAGACATAAATCTATAAAGACCCCTAGGTGCTACCGAAAAAAGGGGGGTTGTTTCTAAGACGTTCATGCAGTGATGAACGTCTTGGTACCAAGGCTACCTGCTATCATGACAGCTAGTCCTCCTGCTAACAACAGTAATGCCAACGCTTGTCTGTAAACACTGAGAGATATATTAACAACTCTTCTGTTAATTTTGTTGCGATAAACTGCATTAACCATCACACAAAACTCTCCCAAAAACCCGTTGATTTACTGCACTTCCCGTACGACAACTACAGACCTTAAAACGGTATGAACCCAAATTAAACATAGATTTTACAGCGATTTACTTGCAATAAACAGATCAAATGAATCCCGAAATAACTACATCATGATATTGATTCGTAAAAAGTATGAATTAATGCTTTGTCAAGTCTGTCAGCATGACGACAAGCAAACAACTTTTAAAATGCTTGTTTTCTGAATGGAGCTCAGACTGAGCAGAGCTGTGCTAACATTGTAGCTACACTCGCTAATGGTGTGAGCTACGGTAATTTCTTTAGAAAGCTGGAGGCTTTCTAGAGGAATAAACACACACCAGGCCGCCACACCAAGTTCTGCTATAAATCCGGAGCCGTATACGGGTGGGAGGAGTTTATTTTTTTCGGAATATGATCACCATTTACTTCTGCGTCCAGGAAACTTGTGGATACAGAGAGAGTGATGACGTGACACTCATGCGCTGTGATTGGTGTGACTGGGCACAAGTAACAGACAGACAGACAAACAGACAAAGCCTCTTATAGATGGCTCTGGGCCTCTCGGCCCACGCCGTAAAAATAAATGCATAAAGATAAGACATTGGGGAAATCTGTGCATACACAATATAATATCAAAATGTAAAAAAGTCAAGTAAACGGGTCATCTCCTCCAGGGACAATTAGGTCATCCTTGAGTTAGTCCCAATCATTTCTTTAGATGTATCCTACTGCTCTGAGGATTGAACTGACGACTTTCCTAACGAAAGCTCGCTTTTCTAACCATTAGGACACCACTGCCTGTAAACTGCCTTGTCAGTCCTAGTCGGTGGAAGAACAGAGCGCTGTGTTCAAGTTTAAAAATTTGCAGCTCAGTGCAGACTGTGTCCACTCATGTGCCATACAACACATACACAATGAATGGGTTTGTCGGTGGAGGTCTGCACTTTGCGTCCCCTATGCAAAATGGGCTCTACACTTAACGTCACTTAACTAGTCTTTAGAATTATGTATTACATTAGTCTAATTGCTATGAGACAGGCTGTTGTTATTATTGTCATTATCAGCTACAGAAAACATTAGTCATAAATGTGACGCTCAACCCAGATTAGTTTACTAAAGCTATGCTACTCAAACTGACCACAAGGTGGCCCTCTATCACCACAATGTATCCTCAGCAATAATACAACTGGTGTTATGGCCATTTTAAATGAAACCATGTTGCTATAGTAGTGATGGCAATTTTGGCATGACAATGGCAATAAGGGAAGCAGACTGGTATTCTGCACCAGGGTTTGACATGAAATAAAAATCCCTATTTTTCTTTCAGTGAAAACCTGCACAGACATCATTAAAAGGTACAAGGCAGTGCTGAAGAAGTACAACGAGGGAGGGTCCATGAAAGCTGCCTTTGAGGAAGTTGGTGTTGACCGCAACACGATCGCCAGAACAGCAGTCATCGCGGAGCTTAGCCTTGCAGCCCCTGAAGCTTTCAATCAATCAATCAATTTTATTTATAAAGCCCAATATCACAAATCACAATTTGCCTCACAGGGCTTTACAGCATACGACATCCCTCTGTCCTTATGACCCTCGCAGCGGATAAGGAAAAACTCCCCAAAAAAA
>NC_065508.1:779877-781298 GCF_006386435.1 Epinephelus moara | reverse complement strand
GCGCTATCGACAAAATGATCAAAGTCGGTAGAGGAAACCTCTGTTACTGAGGGACTTGGTATTGAATTTAACGACGGAGTAATCTTTTCCTTAAATTTTGCGACAGCACTATCTTTCATAGCTATAGGCCAGTGGAACAAGAAATCCGAAAAGCTCGCTGCATTTGTCGACAGGTGTCGTGCTGTCATTACAACCGAGATTAAAGGGCACATAAGCAAAATGAAGGAGAAGGGTACTTTACTGCCCATTGCACATTAAATGGCCTTATTAGCCTTTTCTGGCTTTGGAGCTAGTTTGTTCTTACAAGTTTAGAATGTATCATCTTAGAAAGAAAGTGCATTCAGTTAATTAGATCCTTGCGTTCAAGTTTATAGTGAAAGAATGAACGTGCATTCTTCAAACTGTCCATTTTAAAGCAATACTCTGATGATTTGGGAGTTATGCCCTTTTCTATCATTTTCCTAGTGAGACATGATCAATATCTTGTCTGTACGTCCAGTGGCTGTCTTCCAGCTGTTAGCATCGTGTCTTAGCTTAGCCCAAGTCATTGCAGTGGATAGGAGTCAGTAACATACTCAGTATCTGAAGCTGGTGTTTTAGTACGTGCATTTAAAATAAAGATTTTTAAACCTTTTTAGTTGTTTTAGAATAAGTTTGATACATGTAACTATAGTGTGTTTACATCATGCGCTGTGACACACTATAGTTACATGTATCAAACTTCCTCTAAAACCACTAAAAAGAGCTCTTGTTTTTAGAATTAATGTTTTAATCTTTAATTTGAATGCACGTGCTAAAATGCCAGCTTCAGGGTTTCTGTAAGGTTTATTTTATTCACTTTTACAGAGTATGCTACTGACTCCTACCCACTGCAATGATTTGGGCTAAGCCAAGCTGTGATGCTAACAGCTGGAAGACAGCCACTGGACGTACAGACACAAAAAAGATATTGATCATGTTGTCTCACTAGGAAAACAAAAGAGAAAGAGCATAACTCCCAAATCGTCGTATTCTTTAGGGATTTCACTTTTATTTAGCAAAACAAGATTCACTTAGTTTTGCATTTAAAATGCACCTTTAATGTAGTTATTTTGAAAAGATTTACAATATCTAAAGATGTTTTATTGCCTGTAGCCCAACATTTAAAATGCACATTTTTTGTAGTAAAACAAATTCTTTTCAAGCTGTCTGTAAGCTGTCATTGAAGATGTTAACGTGATGATGGTAATAAAGTTTTATTGCCAGTAAACGTATATGGTGTCACTTTACTTAAAGCTCTTAAAGTCATCCTATAGCATATTATTCATGTTTATAAGGCATTAGAAAGTGGTATCTTGCTAATAACCTTATACAGTGTTGTCACTTTACTTAAAGCTCTTAAAGTCATCCTATAGCATATTATTCATGTTTATAAGGCATTA
>NC_065508.1:777781-778879 GCF_006386435.1 Epinephelus moara | reverse complement strand
GCGTCCGCAAGGCTGAAATCATGCACCCGGTGTAGCCTCTGGGTTAGTAGAGAGATTCTACATTCCTTACACACTGTCTGAAAAATAGAGACAAGACAATGTATTACGAGGCAGTTCTGATCTAGATATCAGTAACTTCAGATCAAGACCCACTAACTGCTTATTAAGGAATTACCAAGAAATAATAAATAAATTCGGTAACACTTTATATTAAGGTACTGTAATTAGTGCTTAATAAGCAGTTAATTAACAGTTAATGAGCACTTATAAGACGGTATAAGATCCTTATTAACATTAATAAGACTAGGCTAAGTGTTTATTACAGCATAACTGGAGCATTATAAGCACTTAATAGAAACTTTGGTAACAGTTTATAAACCTATACTAAATATTAATAAGATATCTATTGACATTATTTATAATTTATAAGGGTTAATTATAGAATAATAACCATATTTATTACTGGTTTATAAGACATTATAAGACCCTATAACATGAAATTAATAAGGTGTTTATTAACATTAATGAGACTAAGTTAATATAAATGCCATATTATGGTTAATAAATGCTTAATTATGCACTTATTAATAGTAAATAATGATCCTTTGCAGCTACCGGATCTAATGTGGGAACAGTGTCGTATAAACGTTAATAAACTATTAATATGCACTTATTAACAGCTCATAATAAAGGGGTGTGACGTGCTGATGTAAGCGTGTTGTGTCATTTCCGGTGTTTTCTGTGACTGTGTCTTTGTGCTGCTCTGGTGAATTCTACTAGCCTGCTTTCTGCTTTCTCACTTCAGTTGCTTAACATCTACTTCAAGTCTTAACCCACATTAGTTCTGTTTAAGCACTTATAGCTCTCTTCCTTTTTACGACTTTCTTGCTAATCTCTCAGCCTTGGTAGCTACATTAGCTTTACAGTTAGCGATGGCTTCTCCCTCTGCTCTTTCTTGCTCGGTGTGCCAAATGTTCAGTTATGCCTCTGCCTCCTTTAGCGACAGTGGTAATTGTAATAAGTGTAGCTTATTTGCTGCGTTGGAGGCGAGACTTAGTGAATTAGAAGCGCAGCTCCGCACCATGGAAAACCATTCAG
>NC_065508.1:772226-775937 GCF_006386435.1 Epinephelus moara | reverse complement strand
CTTGGTATAGCTCTCAAACCCGTAACTTAAAACAAATATCGCGAAAATTTGAAAGGAATTGGCGATTAACCAAACTGGAAGAATCTCGTTTAATCTGGACAGACAGTCTCAAAACTTATAAGAGGGGCCTCCGCAATGCCAGAGCAAACTATTACTCAGCATCAATAGAAGACAATAAGAACAACCCCAGGTTTCTTTTCAGCACTGTAGCCAGGCTGACTGAGAGTCAAAGCTCTATTGAGCCTTGTATTCCTTTAGCCCTTAGCAGTAATGATTTTATGAGCTTTTTTTGGTTGGTTTGTTTGTTTGTAATTTATTGATATTATTATTATTATTATTATTATTATTGACATTCAGCATCAGGCATTTACATCCGGTACATCACTGGTACATCATATATGTATACATCATATATCTGTTGTCTGCCTTAAATGCCAAAACTATATTTTTGTTTTATGTTCACATAGTGAAAAGAAAGACCAACAGACAAAAAAAAAACTATGTACAAGTAGGGAGTGATCTTTTCCATACAACACGGTCAGACATTTGTGAAAATAAAATCAGGCCTATGAGGTGTGACATAGTCAACCCAGTTTTTCCAGTATGAGGCGAATTTCTCCAATTTATGGTTAACAAATGCTGTTATCTTCTCCATTTTTTAAATGTCCATTGTGATTTCCATCCATACATTTAAAGTTGGGCTCTCCTGTGACAGCCATTTCCTGGTAATAGTCTTTTTACAGGCCACCAGCAAGATATTCATTAAATGTTTATATCTTTTCAGCCATTCCTGAGGTATGTGTACGAAAAACACAGTCTTACTCTTGAAAGGTATTTCGCATTTGAAGATATCTTGTAGGGCATTGTTTATCTCTCTCCAATAATCCTTCATGACAGGGCAGTCCCAGAAAACATGGTAATGGTTTGCATTTTGATTTCCACAGTTTCTCCAACAAACAGGGGAGTTACTGTCATAGTGAGACTTCTGAGAGGGTGTAATAAAGTACCTAATCAGGCTTTTCCAGCCAAATTACCTCCACTTAAGTGAGCTGGTAAACATCCATTGATACCTCCATATTGTTGTCCATTCTTCCTCAGATATAGTTATCCCTCCTTCCTTTTCTCCCTGAGAACTACTGTATATGTTTTCAACAAAGTGTTTTATATTTTTTGGTGTAGTGTCTGACCACTTGATAGTGTCTGTCTTTTTGATGGCTTTGTTTACGATTTGAGAGCAGTGTTTGGTTTTGAGCACAGGTAAAACTGTTTTGAGGTGAAAGTTTGATTTTGCAAGAGGAGTCAGAGGTTTTGTGATTATTGTTTGAGGATATGATTTTGTGTTTCAAGAAAATTGAGCAAGGTTTCAGAAAATGTGTTTTAGCAATTGAGAAAAACTGTAAGTAGCCTACACTTGAGTGAACTTTGGGTGCACTTTAGGTGTACTAAATAATAATAATAATGGATGGGGAAATGTATAAAGTAGACCCAAACTATCAATCTATAGGATTGAGCCACTAAAAAAATAATGCCCATCTAAATGATTCTTGCACACTGCCTCTTGATTTTTGTACATTATTTGTAATTGGTAAATTGGTAAATAGGTAAATTATGTAAAATAGCATTATGTCATGTCATTTAATTATCTTTTGACAAAATTACAATCTCTGTCTCAAAATATAGAAAACTGTTAAAGGACAACTGCGGCCGTTTTTAACCCATAGCCCTGTTGATCGAGGTCACCGAGTGCTGTCAGTAGGAAAACTAACGAGAACATTTGGCACAACATTGACTGAATATCAGAAAGGCAGCTAAAGTGAACCTATGGGGGCAGCCAATCTTAAGTTTCACTCTCAGTTTAACTGCCCCCATAGGTTTGCTTTAAAACATAAACTTGTCATCCATGATTGTGTCATGTTTGAGTAGACTTTTGCCATTCATGTGAGGTTTGAGTTCATGAAATTGCAACATTAGCTTGATTAATATGGAGTTTCTTTGCCTATGTCCAAGATGGCGTTTTCCATTCTCCATATTCCTCGACCGATCTGTGGACATGGGTTCAGGCTTAGAGAGACTGCCTACAGATGCAGGTCAGAAGCTCACACTTCATGCTCATGTCCATGCATACTCTCGTAACACACAATTAAGCGAACTACTGTCACCACATCAATTAATCTGGGGTCTGACCTAAGGTTAACTTTAATCTGTTCCTCTGTAAACCCACAGCTCTGTAGTGCCGCAGCACCCGGAGTTGAGAAAACTGGCTGAAGCTGTGATTGGTCCCTTGAAGAGTGGGCTTGAATCCTTCAACACCGTCACAGACTTACTCCTCAGCGTGAATGCAGACATCGTCCTTCCTGGATGCCAGACCTTTGATGAGATCAGGAGAGAGATTGAAAGCATGAAGCAGGAGTTAGAAAGATCAGAGCAGGTGGCCAAACAGGAGCTTCTAAAGCTGGATGGGGATACTGAGCGTCTCACTGCAGAGCAGAGTTGTTTAGCCAAGGAGAAACAGAAGAGAGAGGGGGAGTTACAGAATTATAGAATAGAGCTGAAGTCGCATCAGGAGTCATTAGAGAGGAATCAGGAAAAACTGAGACAAGCGAGATGTCGTGTGAAGAAGGCAGAAGAGGCCTATGACGACATGAAACGGAGGAGAGATGAGGCCGAGACAAAGAGGAATGTTGGGATTGGTCTCATGGCGATCCCATTCATCGGATGGATCGCTGGTAAGAAAATATTTGCTCTATCTTTGAATTAATTAAAACAATCAAGTGATCATTGTATTTTTAGCACTGCTGGTATTATGAATACTTTAATTATCAATATTCTTTGCAGGGTCAGTCTTGATTGGAGTTGGCCAGGTAGACATGGATCAGGCCTCTGACTTGATGGAGTCCGCTAGGAGTGAAGTACGTGAATTTGAATCTCAGGAGGAAACGTTCTCTAGAAATGTATCTGAGTATGGCTCCAAAATTAGTCAAACTCAGGTTAACATTCAAAATACAGACGATAGGATTCGTCAGACAGAGGCCTCACTGAAGGACTTGTCCAAGAAGCGGGAGGTGGTTGCTGATATCCAGGCTAAAACTAGACAAGCTGTCTGTCAATTGGGGAGGCTGAGTGGGGTGGGGAGTGTGGCGGAGCTGCAGACCCGACGTCTGATCCTACTAGAGCCGGTCATGAAGGTGATGGAAGAGATGACATCAGCACTGGGGCAGATCACCGGAGATCAGCTGCTGCATTCAGAGGGCATCCAGAGCCTGATGTTGGATATGAGAAAGAACAGGGAGAAATTATTCCAACTTGCTGACACCAGAGATACTCATTCAGATGATGACTATTACTAATGTGTTGGTCCTTCTCACACATTGCTAGAAAGTTCTTTTTTATGTGAATTTGCAATTCTTCTAATGCTGATTACAGGCTACAGTTACATGATGGCTTCTCATTCAGAATGAAATAAATCTGAATGAAATCATTCTGAATTAAAGTCTTCCAGGTAGTTTACATGAGAAATATTCATTCCGAATGAGGGTTTACACAGAGATCAGTTTAATCGTCTTTAATCGGGTCAAGGTTTGGGGCAGGGAAGGTTTCTGATTGGATAGGGGGCGGGGCGGATGTTACGTGTTTATGTTTACCAGAAGAAAACACTGTAGTCCTCGCTCCGGATAACAAGATGTTTGACGACGCCGTTCTTAGTGCCTTTTT
>NC_065508.1:770014-771209 GCF_006386435.1 Epinephelus moara | reverse complement strand
CACTTTTTCACACAGGGCCATGTAGCTTTGGATTATTTTCTTCCTCATTAATAAAACCCTTCATTTAAAAACTGCATTTTGTGTTTACTTGTGTTATCTTTGACTAATGTTTAAATTTGTTTGATGATCTGAAACATTTAAGTGCGGAAAACATGCAAAAAAGTAAGAAATCAGGAAGGGGGCAAACACTTTTTCACACCACTGTATATACGTCATGGCGCCAGAAGGGCAAGGAAACGAGCATGTGCAGAAAGACCGGAATGAACTTAAAAGGAAACGAGCATGTGCAGAAAGACCGGAATGAACTTAAAGAAGAATGAGTGTATACAAGTGAGAGAAATTCTTTCATTCGGAATGACAAACGGAATAAACCACCCCCTTTAATCAGATTTAATTTTCAGTCGGAATGACCACTTTTAATCGGAATGGCCTTTCATTCCGATTAAAAGTGGAATTAAACTGTCCATGTAAACGTACTGACTATGTCAGAGCGCATACAGAGCCTCATGGGATATGAAGGGAAACCAGAAGAAATTACAAATGTATCTATGAATGAAGATCAATCTGAGATTAGTTAATACTAACAAAAAGGAGTGTGTCCTGTGTGCTTTAGTGATTCATATAAGGCACATTTTAGTTAGTGAGTTTACTGAGAGATGCAGGAAACTTGCAGCAACCAGCTGATACACTGGTACAAATTCCCCATGGTAAGAATGAGTCCTTCTGCAATGCTGTTGATGGTGATATATTTAAATGCAGGAAGGGAAGAAGGGAAATATTTACGCGTTAATTGATGGTGATGGTCAACAACTGAGTTTTACTAGTTTGAAGTGATATCTGCATCAGGCTCAAGACTGTAAACAGATCATCACAGACACATCACATGACATGTCTAAAGATGAATGGTAGTGGGACACTTTGAATTAGCTTCCTGAAGATTCTACTTTACTTTGTCAAGATGAAGAATTTCAAATCATTTTCTGTCTACATTATTTCATTGTTTATTTCTGCTCAAATTGTTTGTCACTTAGCTTTGTGGTGAAGTTTGCATGGGTAAATAAAAGAATATGGAATCTTTATTCTATATCTATAAATCCAAGGAATGTCTGTCTCTGTGTGTCTCCGTGTGTTCCTCACATCTCTCTCAAACTGCTGACAGACTCTGACTTTGGTAGGTGTATTGCTGAGGGCACAA
>NC_065508.1:753336-769514 GCF_006386435.1 Epinephelus moara | reverse complement strand
TGTTTATCATTCTGAACAGCTTCAAGGTGGAGTGAATGTAAAAATAATTCAAATAATTAGGCAATAAACATCAAAACACAACATTAGATGTCATATTTGGGTTTATATTCAACTAAGGTAGGCATTGTGTGATCCATGTACTGTATTTTTTATTTTTTATTTTTTATTTTTACTGTAACTGAAACACAACACGGGAGTGGGATGGGACAGGACTGAAAATCCACTCCCGTGTCACCCTCTAACCTGCACACAACTTCTAATCACTGGTAAAAATTTCATATGTCTAGGATGTAACATGTCACGGGAATGTGTAAAAACACTTCTGGAGAAAAAAAAAATGAAGTCAAAGCAGAAACAACAGGCCCATCAGCCTTGAACCCTAAAATGAACATGCATTTATGGACCTCATCTTGCTTTATGCAAAAAAATGTATTGCATATTTATGGAAAAACATTAATAGACCAAGCATTACACAATGAATAAGACAGATGTTATCAAGCCTTTCATAAGAAACAACAACTTAAATTTTGAAGGCTCAACAACTTCATAAATTATGTTAAGGATTTAGATTTATCGGCTCTTCAAGTCAATGATTACTCTCTGTGGACAATGCAGTTTCTGAGCTTGTATAATTTTTATTTTAAATACTTGTCACATTCAAATTTACTCCATTTTGTACAGATTGACATTTATTAACAGAGCTGGAGTTTTCTTTATTTGTTTTTCTTTCTCTCTTTGTTCTGTCTCAATGCAGCACTTTTAGTTATGTGTTATATAAGTGTAAAAGGCTGTAATTTACAGTACTGACACTTTGAATAAAAATATTCAGGGGTAAAAATTGAAATGGTGAGATTTTCAGAGTCTGCACTCATTAGGCTGCTTCTGTCCTAAATTCAAAGCCAGACTTAAAATCGAATGTGGTTCTTAAGAAGCTTCTGTAAGATTTGATTTAATAATTTGAATTTAATTTTGTATTTCTTGCTCATGAAATCTTCTAGACTCCGTTTGGGGTTGTTATATACTATATCTACAGTATATACTACATGTACAAGCACATACAAATCTCAATACACTTCATGAAGTCTAACATGAGACCTTGGCTGAGACGACTGAGAGTTTCAGTCGACAACATAGATGGTACATGAGGACAGGTCTGATGGTATGATCTCTTATGCCATAAATGAGAGAACTCAGACATCTGGGGAAGATGAAAATACACACATATAAAACAGTCTGGGTGCGCACAAATACTATCCTTGTTACAATTCTCGAAAGAGCTATGAGCATTGAGTTGTGCATAGTTGACACGAGACTGAGGCCCAGCTGCACCAGATGAAGCAGCAGTGTGTTATGATTTTAAACACTCCACGTATCTTATGTTCAGATTTCACCCTTCCCTATGATGACTGACAGTTTCAGTCGAAAGTAGAGATTGACCACAAGGCCAGATCTGACAGTCTGGTCTCTGAGACCATAAATTAGGGGACTCAGACAGTTAGGGAGAATGACAATAAGCACATATAAAATAACGTGGATGCGCACAACAAGTGTCCTTGTGACAATTTTTGTGATGGCTACAAGCAATGAGTTGTGCATAGTCGACACAAGACTGAGGCCCAGCTGCACCAGATGAAGTAGCAGTGTGTTACGAGCCTTTTGGGCTGAAGCTTTGTCTGTGGAGGCTGACCTGGCTGCTATTATCACACCAATATAAGAGCAAATAATTGCAATAGTAGCAGATACAAACAGAAAATAAGTGTATGCTTTGTCATATTCATAAGACATTGGGTCAAAAAACATGCTATTCTTGGCACAAAAATCTTTCATCTGCAGACTCTCCAGATCTTCAAATGGAAAATCTAACAGTAACAGAACTCTTGTGAATACATTTAGTGAACTGAAGATCCAAACCACAATGATAGCCACTGCTGTGTTTCTGATGGTGATGATGGCAGAGTGCCTCAGTGGGTAGCACACAGCTACATATCTCTCCAGAGACATCACCACCAGTGTGAGAGGAGAGATTTTGTTGGTGAGATTGGAGAACATGATAATAACACCACAGACAGGATATGTCAGCCTTATTCTACAAGCAGCCAGTAGGTACAGTATCTGACTCAGTGCCATCTGGATAGTCTCTGTTAAAAGGAGGTTGAACAGAAGAATGTAACGGGAGGTCTCACGAAATATCGTTTTACTCCTCAAGGTGAATAACATGACCCCGTTAATGAAGAGAAACACACAGCATGGTAAAGTAGTCAGAGTGGAAAGCATCACTCTTTCCAGTAAGCTCCATCCAACAGTGATGTTGGTGTGAGACTGAGTTGCATAGGACATCTTAGAGAAGCATTGAAGACATGAGAAATTCAACCTGTTGATGTCACTGTCAAATAAAAGCACAATAAATCTCTTCCTGTTATATTGTGAGAACAATGAAAGTCCAACACCCATTAAGCACAGACACCTGTTGAGTCACATCGTCCATCCATCATCTGTGTTTATTTTCATGTGAGCAGAGCTGGTCTGCAGGGTTCTATCTATTCTACACGTCATATATCAGCTTTGCCCGGCCCTAAACCATGTTCACATGACACCAGTATGGTTGACAGCTTAGTGATAGGTGATGTAATCTCTTTCTTATCATTCCCTAGTCTGAGTGGGTGGAAGTTCGCTGCATAGATCAGCCTCTCATTGGGCGGAACGAGCCACCCGCTGAAGTCCCGCCCTACCACCTCTGGTTGCAGTTTTCAACACGTCCTTTACTAACTTTTGCAGTGTTTGATCTTGCGGGGATGTAGCCATTTTTCTGCCATGGTTCGCGTCCTGTAGGCGATACTTTTGTGGGTGTGTTACACCAAAACCTGTTTCCCCCCGGCAATATTTTTGCAATTGAAACGTTGCTGTGGCACCGCCAATAACGATTGTGATTGGTTGAAAGAAATAAAAAAAGCCAGGGCGTTTTTTCTCCAATCTTAAAGTGAGACTCGGCCCAGCCAGACCTTTCTTTTCTTGAGAAAGGTCTGGTGAGCGAGACTAATCATTCCCCAACGCCCTGGTCCATGTCATCATGACTTACACAATTGAAACGTGTACATAATTAAGTAATCTTTATTCCTATGGTGCCTCTCAAAACCACAAGTGAACAGAGAACACAGAAACATATAACACAACAATATTTTGAGAGGACTGTCAAACAAGAGTAATAAAACAGAACTAGAAATACCTCCTTGTGGTTCGTTCTATAACTCTGCAAAGCACTCACGGTGCAGTTACAGTTTCCATCCATGTTTGTCCAGACTCATATTTAGCCCTGCAGAGGACAATGCTTCAAATATGGATGTTGCTGCAAAGAAGTTATAAATTCTGAAACATGGATGCTTCACACACACAGAAGATCAACACAATCAGCACAGTTTCAAGATTAGAGTCACCAATTCAGTATCTGACCAAATGTCTCCCCTTCTGTTCCTGAGATATGACGTTAAATAATGGCCAGAAAAGTGTTTTCATGGAACGTTACGATGTCACAGTGAAGTTGACCTTTGACCTTTTGGATATTAAATGCCATCACTTAATCATTGTATTTTTTATGGTCTTTTTTTGTAAATTTTCATCAAAAATATGGTATTAATCTTTGATTCATGGACAAAAACATGTTTTGTGAGGTCACAGTGACCTTAAATTTGGACCATCAAAATCTAATCAGTTCATTGTTGAGGCTAAGTGAACATTTGTGTCATATTTAAAGAAATTTACTCAAGATGTTTTTTTTTTCTTTTTTTTTAAAGATATTGTTTGGGGCATTTTTGCCTTTAATGGACAGGACAGGTAAGTGTGAAAGGGGGAGAGAGAGAGGGGATGACATGCAGCAAAGGGCCATGAGCTGGATTCGAACCCGGGCTGCTGCGGCAACAGCCTTGTATATGGGGCGCCTGCTCTACCACTAAGCCACCGACGCCCCACTCAAGATGTTTTTGAGGTAGTCGATTCAAGCAGAGTAGGATGGATGTACAGACAGACAGTTGGACGGACTACCCAAAAACATAATGCCTCCTGTCACGGCTATCGCCGGCGCAGCAGTCACAAAAAAAAAAAAAAAAAAAAATTAAAAATGTATAGGTATGAAAAAGTCAATACAGGTGGTTTTTAAAAGCTTTTTAAAATACTACATCAACTAAGCTGATTTTATACTTTTGATGAGTTTGTTCTAGTGTTGGAGAAAAAACAAAAAAGGCACAGGCATGAGCCCACTTTGTCTTAAGCCTCAACCTTGGAACTTTTAACAACATTTGGTCATCAGCTCTTGAGCCTGTGTAATTCAGCCAAGATTGAAGAGAAATGTCATCTGTGTCAACTGTTTGTAAGAAGCCTTTCTGCTGCATTCTGCACTGTAAACGGTCAACTACTGCATCATTGAGGTAAGTAAATAAAGAATTACAGTAGCCTTGGTGTACAATCAAGATGTGAATAATTTTTTCACAAAAGTTTTTGGCAGTTGCGGTGTGCACAAATACTATCTTTGTTACAATTCTCGAAAGAGCTATGAGCATTGGGTTGTGCATAGTTGACATGAGACTGAGGCCCAGCTGCACCAGATGCAGCAGCAGTGTGTTTCGAGACTTCAGAGCTGAAGCTTTGTCTGTGGAGGCTAACCTAGCTGCCATCATCACACCAAGAGAGGAAATAATGATTGCAACACTAGAAGATACAAACAGACAATAAGTGTATGTAAATGACCCGGAAAGGGGAAGGTTTCAAATTTAGGTGAGGTTATTGAATTAAATGTGTAATGTTTGTTTTGAAGATTTATGAATTTTGTATTTTCTTCCGGTGGGGTCATGGGCTTTTATTTTGAAGGTTGGGGTTACCCTTGACTCCTTATTTTTACCGGGTGCTAGAGGCCACACACCTGTTGGCATTAATTACCAAACTTTTCCCTGTGGTTTGTTTTTGAGCTCGGTTCCCTTTGTTTCAAGCCACATGTAAGCGTTTCGCTGATATGGAAACAAGGTATATGAAATCTGATTGTAGGATTGTTTTAATGTGTGATCATCTGAAAACACACAGTATTGCGATCTGCATTTGGTGTTTGACTGTGACGGGGTGTTTTTATATTGTATGTCAGCATACCTTCATATGCTTTGTTAATGTGCCAACATAATTTTACATAGTTATACGGTTTATATTTATTATTGTTTGTGGTATGGAAATGTGTCAAGGTTTGTTTTGTTGTTTAATTTAGCTCTTGCGGTGTGTTCATGGAAAAGGGAAAAACAGAACGGCAGTGAATAAATTATTCATGAACCATCAGTTCGAGAATGGCCATTGATTCAGCGGAAGACGCTACAGTGTATGCTTTGGCCTCTAGTTTCACAGACCGGGCGAGGCGGAGGCGCAGCGCACCTGCGCTTCGCCAACTGGGTGTGGCCAGGCCGATTTTGCAAGTTTGGCACACCATGCGTGCTGGCGCAGCTACTCCTCTTTCCCACACTATGTGCTGATTGCAGATAGTTGCATTGAATAGTGGTTTTTGAGGGTATTTATTGCATCGTTAATGTGCCTGATATTCTGGAAACCTGCCTGTGAGGTTTTGGTGACGTGTGCGCACTGTCCGCCAGTCAGCCAAACTTCGGCTTACACCGGCTGCGCTCCGCCTGCGCTGACAGTAGACCTGGTTTCAGCTGGCGAGCTTTTAGCACACCTTCGGCGAAGCCTTTTGGCACAAAACTGTCACTGCGCCAAGCTGGATCTGTTGACACCTCCCCCTGCTGCAGCGCCACACCCATCTCAGCGCACCTCGGTCTGCCAAACTACCAAACTGAGCGCCCCTCGGGTTGCGCTGCTCGAAACTAGCTCTGCGCGGGGTTCGCCACCCTTCGCCGCGCCGCGCCAGGAAACTAGAGCCCTTTGTCATAATCAAGAGACATTGGGTCAAAAAACATGGTTTCCCTGGAACAAAAATATTTCATCTGCAGACTCTCTAGGTTTTCAAAAGGAAAATCTAAAGGCCCTGACACACCATGCCGACGGTCGGACGTCGACCAAATTCGGGCCATCGGTGAGCGTCTGTCGGCCTAGTTTTTGCGGCGGAGCTTGTCGGTGAGAGAGATCACTCTGATTGGCTGTTCAGGTTTTATTTCCTCGCCCCTGTAGCGAGTGAATCTGCCTGTGGTGAAACTGGGGCTAACTGGTGCTTCCTCCTCAGGCTCCACTTCACTCAGCTGCCCGACAGATCTGCTGCTTCTTCCGACTTTTAACAGTTTTAAGATAAGGGTCACCAATTCAGTGTCTGACCAAATTTCTTCCCCTCTGTTCCTGAGATATGATGTTGAATAATGGCTAGAGAAGTGTTTTTGTGGAATGTTATGATGTCACAGTGAAGCTGAACTTTGACCTTTTGGGTATGAAAATTCATCACGTCATCATTGTAATTTATTAGTCATTTTTGTAAATTTTAGTCAAAAACAGTGTATTAATCTTTGATCGATGGGCAAAAACATGTTTTGTAAGGTCACAGTGACCTGGACCTTTAACAACCAAAATCTAATCAGTTCATTCTTAAGTCTAAGTGGAAGTTTTTTGCAAACTTTGTAGAAATTCCCTCAAGGTGTTCTTGAGATATTGTATTCACAAGAAGAAGATGAATGAGATGATAGTAACCATGACCTTTGATCAAAATCTAATCAGTTCATCTTTGACTTCAAGGGACATAATGCCTCCTGTCACAGCTATCGCCAGCAGAGAAGCACAAAAAAAGAAAATATTTTGAAAATGTGTAGGTATAAAAACACAGTAATTTATGCAGATAGTTTTTGACAGCTTTTTCAAATACGGCATCAAGTGGGCTGATCTCATACGTTTGATGAGTTTGTTCTACAGCAAAAAATAGCACAGGCATGAGCCCCCTTTGTCATAAGCCTCAGTCTTGGAACTTTAAAAACATTTGGTCATCAGCTCTTGAGCTTGTAATTCAGCCAAGATTGAAGAGACATGTCATCTGTGTCAGCCTTGCTACTGCATTCTGCACTGTAAACGGTCAACTACTGCATCATTCAGGTAAGTAAATAAAGAATTACAGTAGCCTTAGTGTAAAATCAAGATGTGAATATTTTTTTCAGTAACATTTTGGGGAGCACTGGTTTAACGTTGGCAGTATTATTGATTTGTCAACAGCAAAACTGAACAAGTCAAAGCTGAGGTATTGATCAAAAGCAACTTGTAGTGGCTGCATACAGTAACAAGTGTCTTTACTTTTCAAGCTTTCTCTCTGAGAACCCTTCTTTAAATACTAGGTGCCACTTAATCATCATTGTGGAAGTCAGGAATCATAGAAGTGACCTTGAAAAATTATGTATAATTATAGCTGGATATGATATTGAAGTACAAAGTGTATCGATGGCTGTCCACCCCAGGGTCCCTGGAGTCCTGCTTTTATTTATGTTTTTGTTTTTATCTCGCTTTGATTTGTTGGGTTGACTGTAATTAGCGTTCGTTTATTGTGTCTCAGTATGTTCCTTTTATTTTGTTTTGTTTTACAAAAGAAGTCTAATACAAAAAATGTTTGAAAAAACAACAAGAAGAATGGCGAGACTTCCACTGTCTGCATTTATTAGGCTGTTTCTGTCCTCTAGTTCCTCCAAAAAGCCAGACTGAATATTGATGGTTCAAAGTGGTTATTAAGAAACTTGTGTTTTTCAATTATTTCTTGCTTAATCAAGGACACACTCCTCTTTGGGTTATTACTATAGTTATATAGTTTACTTATATACTACATTTACAAGCACATACAAAGCCTAATCCATTTCATGAAGTCTAACATGAGACCTTGGCTGAGACGACTGAGAGTTTCAGTCGACAACATAGATGGTACATGAGGACAGGTCTGATGGTATGATCTCTTATGCCATAAATGAGAGAACTCAGACATCTGGGGAAGATGAAAATACACACATAAAAAACAGTTGCGGAGCGCACAAATACTAGCCTTGGTACAATTCTCGAAAGAGCTATGAGCATTGAGTTGTGCATAGTTGACACAAGACTGAGACCCAGCTGCACCAGATGAAGCAGCAGTGTGTTACGAGACTTCCGGGCTGAAGCTTTGTCTGTGGAGGCTGACCTGGCTGCTATCATTACACCGATATAGGAAGAAGTGACTGCCACACCAGCTGATACAAACACAAAATAAGTGTATGCTTTGTCATAATGCTCAGACATTGGGTCTAGAAACATGGATATTTTGGCGCAATAATCTTTCATCTGCAGACTCTCCTGATCTTCAAAAGGAAAATCTAACAGTAACAGAACTCGAGTGAGGATATTTAGTGAACTGAAGATCCAAACCACAATGATAGCCACTGCTGTGTTTCTGATGGTGATGATGGCAGAGTGCCTCAGTGGGTAGCACACAGCTACATATCTCTCCAGAGACATCACCACCAGTGTGAGAGGAGAGATATCATTTGTAAGATCAGCAAGCATGATGAGAACACCACACACAGGATATGTCAGTCCTATTCTACAAGCAGCCAGTAGGTACAGTAA
This sequence comes from Epinephelus moara, assembly GCF_006386435.1. Classification (NCBI taxonomy): domain Eukaryota; kingdom Metazoa; phylum Chordata; class Actinopteri; order Perciformes; family Serranidae; genus Epinephelus; species Epinephelus moara. The sequence continues at coordinate 760,970 of NC_065508.1, read as the reverse complement.
CTGACTCAGTGCCATCTGTACAGTGTCTGCAAAGAGAAGGTTAAACAGAAGAATGTAACGAGAGGTCTCACGAAATACTGTTTTACTCCTCAAAGTGAATAACATGACCCCGTTAACGAAGAGAAACACACAGCATGGTAAAGTAGTCAGAGTGGAAAGCATTACTCTCTCTAGAATGCCCTGAAACATTTGTCCAGCAGTGACATTGATCAAAGATTGATTTGCATACAACATTTTAGAGAAGCAATTAAACCATTAATCGATGTAAAATACAATTAATTCCTTCCAGTTTGTATGCCCACAGCAACAAAGATCCAACATCAGCAGACATGCCTGTTGAGTTTATAAGAAAAATCTGAAATCATGCAGATACATTTCCCCTTTGCAGACAGTTAGCAGGTTCAATCTGTGCTTCTTGCTGTGTGAGCAGAGCTCGTCTGTAAGGTTTGCCTACCCTCACAGACTATATATGAGCTCTGTCCTTCCACCCATTTCATGTCACACTATCACATCATCTCTCTGCCATTCTTTGTCAGTATCCTGGTCATGTGATGCCTTCTAAAACAGAGGAACATCTTTCTCCAACTTTGTTGCATTCTTCTATTTCAGTTGTTGTTTTGCTTGCTTCATATCACTTTTTGGAAAGATTTACACTGGTCAGCTCGGTAAGTAAAAGAAACAGTGTTTCTGAAACAGTGTCAAACTGTAATTGCATAATGCTCATTGGCATGTTTTCTCATTTAGTCCTCACCTTCTTGATGGGCTTGTCAGATGCAATCATAGTTACACATAGTTACTCTAGAGCAAGGGCCCTGACACACCAAGCCGACAGTATGTCAGTATTGGAGTGTGGGTGAGTGTCTTCTGCCCTAGCTTTTGTTGAGTGTCATGTGTCAAAGCACAGAGTCAGCACTCGTAAAAATTACAAATAATCTTATAATTGTCTCAGGCAAAGGATTTGTCTCTATATTGGTCTTATAAGATCTTAGTTCTGCATTTGACACAACTGACCATCACATCCTATTGTAAGAGTGAATTTATATTTTATGGGTAAAAGTTACTGTTCTCATTGTATCATTGTTCACTGGAGCATTATTGAAGTATTGCCTGTATTTTTATGGCATGTGTTAGTGTCAGCCGCTTGGCGGCGCTGTTGAGACAGCGGGTAATGTGGAGGTCAGATTTAGGGAGAAGGAAGGGGGGATGGGAAACAGAGTAGGATCGTATGGCTGTATGTGACCTGTGTTCAGAGACCGCACTAAATGTTATGAACAGAACCCAGTACGTTGTTGGACTCATTCATTCCTGCATACACACCCACGTCGCTTACACTATTACAAAGACTTGGACATTTAGTTGGCCATTGAAGAACTGCACTAAATTGGATTAAATCCTATTTATCGGATCAATCTAAGATTGACATTAACATTGATTATGTTAAGGATCAATCGCTGAATCATCTGTCAGAGACCCCTCAGCTGACTGAGATTAAAGTTTAGTGGTATCTTGATTTGTTTTGTTTGTCAGTAAGCGTACTTCTGGGGATGGCATGGATGGAGGCAGGGTTCGAGATAATGTTATCTTCTGCCTCCTGCTTGGAGGTGGTAAATTTAAAGCTCACAGCACCTTAATATGATAATTTCTGGTTTTTGTTGTATCTAGTATCTGCAAAAATGTTAACTTGTCTACGACAATATGTGAATGTCACTGTCACATTGAACGTCTCGCTGAGCCCTATTCAAACTCTCAAAATCTATATGGAAAAAAGAATTAAAACACTTATAATCGATTATTCGTATTGAACAGCCAAATCTGATTTGAGTGACGTAATTCTAAATCAAGTACAGACCTAGAATCCTCCATGCATGCCAAAGTTAGTTCCAAAGTTCCACAAGGTTCTGTGATTTTACCAGTTCTCCTTTCCTTATAAATGCTTGATTGATTGATTTAACCTCACAACATTATTAGAAATCACTCCATAAACCTTCATTGTTATCTAGATAATACCCAATCAACCAAGAAAACAATCGGTTAACTAAACTTTAGGTTTTTATGTCCTTCAGACATTCTTGGATGGTCGACAATTTGTGGATGTTAAATTCAGACAAAATTTAAGTTATTGTGCTTGGCCCCAAACATCAGAAACTCTATGTCTAAAGATATACTTTCTCCAGATTGCAATGCCCTGGTCTTTAGCATCACCGTAGGGAATGTCGGCGTAATGAAGATACATCCTTTAAATCTCATATAAAACAAACTTCAAGAACTGCCCTCTCTCACCTGCATAACATTGCAAAATCAGGCATATACTGTCTCAAAGTCGCAGAAAAACTAGTCCATGCTTTTGTTACTTCTAGGCTGGATTATTGCAATTCCTTATTATCGGGTTGCTCCAAAGATCTCAAAAGAATCTCCAACTCAAACAGATTGTTGCAGCATGTTAACTGATGAGAACTAAGAAAAGATCATATTTCTCTTGTTTTAGCTTCTCTGCAATGGCTCCTTCTCCTCATTGACAGAGCTCTAAATGGTCAGGCTCTGTCATATCTAGAAGAGCTCATAGTGCCCTACTATCCCACCAGAACATTGTGGTCCCAAAATTAAGGGTTACTTGTGGTTCCTAAAGTCTCCAAAAGTAGAAAGGGAACCAGAGACCCCAGCTATCAGGCTCCTCTTCTTTGGAAGCGTCTTTTAAGAGTAGACTTCAGACCTTCCTCTTGGATAAAGGTTAGAGTTAGGGCTGGCTCAGTCTTGCCTTGGACCAGCCCCTAGTTAGGCTGATATAGGCCTAGTCTGCCGTTGGACTTCCTATGACACACTGAGTTACTCTCTCCTTTTCTCTCTCTCCATTTGCAAACATTCGTGTCCCATTAATCCATGTTACTAACTTGGCTTCTCTCCTGGAGCTCTTGTCCTCGCTCATCTCACAGGTTTCCTTGTTTTGTTGTTGCATCTCAATTCTGATTACACTTGATGCCGTGGCCCTGCCTGAAGTGTACTACTGCTATTCATTTTAGTTATAGTTCTACTATTATTATTCCAATGTGATTATTACTGTTGCATACATATACTATCATTCAATTCAATTTAATTCAAATTTATCTATATAGCCCAATATCATAAATGGTATTTGTCTTAGAGGTCTTAAATCAATAATAAAAGATATAAGATTAATAGTAATAGTAGTGTCTGATAGTTTGTATATTATATGTATATATTAATATATCATACTATATGAATGTGACAATAATAATCATGTGTTAAACATTAAAAGAAATATTGGTCATAATAATAGCATTAGTCGTAGGCATCATGTAGGACCACAGCAACAGGCACAACCACGAACCATGATCTGAGCGCAACCCCGACCCCGGCCATTTTGCATGTTTCGCCATAAACAAGTTGTTGTAACTTGAGAAAACACCGTTCAACCCACCTCAAATTTGCATGCTTCATAAGAGTCCAAGCCTCAATAGTACCACCTACTAACAACAGGAAATGACATGTGTCATACTTTGACATAATCCTCCCAGAAGGGTGACCAGATCAGCCTCAAATTTGGTCAGCATAGTCACAAGACCTTGATAATGCTTACTTGTGATGATTGTGAGGTTAAATCAAATGATGTCGCCATGGCCATGCCATATTCATCATAAAATAAGAAGTTGTTGTAACTTCCATTTAACTTTTCCAATCTGCCCCAAATTTCACTTGTTTCATGAGGGGCCACACACTTGCAGCATTTTCTGTGCCCTCAAATTCATTGTTTTCAATGTAGATGCACAGCAGACACACTCAAACATCATAGTGACACCGTTGCGGTGTGTTCACATTCCTGAGCACGTTTTCTTCAGGGCGCAACAGCTGCTTCTTCTGTAAATATCAGTCTGTGGAAAATATGGAGGAGAAGTTAATCATTTTAGTGCAGAGCTACCTAGAGTTTTAAATCTGTCCCACAGACAATATTTTTGGCCTAAAGGCCCTGACACACCAAGCCGACGGTCTGCCATCGGCCAAAGTCGGGCCGTCGGTGAGCGTCTGTCGGCCTAGTTTTTGCGGTGTGTCCCGCACCATCGGCACTTCGGTGTCGGCGGCTTTTTGGCCGATTGAGCATGTTGAATTGGCGGCGCAGCTTGTCGGTGAGAGAGATCACTCTGATTGGGTGTTCAGGTTTTACTTCCTCGTCCCTGTAGCGAGTGAATCTACCTGTAGTGAAAGTGGGGCTAACCAGTGCTTCCTTCTCAGGATCCACTTCACTCAGCTGCCCGACAGATCTGCTGCGTCTTCCCACTTTAACCTGAATAACAAACCGGAGCTAGCTGGGAGCGGCTAGCGGAGGGAAGCACAGCCAGTTAGCCTCCGCTAGCTTCCCAGCTAGCCCCGGCTCTCCGTTTGGATCCAACCAGAGCACCGAGCCCTGGTTTGTTATTCAGGTTTGATGCTGAGCGGACGAGAAGAGAGGCTGAATGCACAGAATGGGATTCGGTGCTACCATCGTTGGGGAGATATATCATCAGGAGGAAAAGCGCCGCAGAGAGTGCATCACAAGGAGTGAAGTTGTGTCTTCTTTTCCTTGCAGATGACGGTTCGGGTTCATTCTCTCCTGTTGCGTGGTAAGTGTGGTCCATTCGCAAACTTTATAACTAAAAAAACCTTTCACTAATCTCTATCGACCAACTACTAACACCCTCTGCTGTTTCCTCCTCCTTCTTCCTTCCTTCCGCTCCTTCCTTCATTTATACACGCGAAACGTGTTCTCTGGCTGGCTGGATTGTCCGCTCAGTCTGCCGTACATACATGGCGGCGCAAGATGGCGACCTCTCTAAAGCAAGGCCCTTGCTATATATATATATATTAAAGTATAATTATAAGGCTACGAAAACCAAACAAATTTTATTTTACAGCGATCATGCACTTGTATAAACATATTAATGGGTAGAATATTCAGATTCAGATTCAGATTGACAATAAACCATGCCAAATATTATACACTGGCCCTTTAAGGTGAAAATACTAAGTAGTATTGCTTTAAGCTCTTTAGCAGAAAAGGTTTGTAATTGTTTGTGCTATTGTTAGCTAGCACATGGTAAATAAAATGTGTTCCTTCAACAATGGGTTGTGTTGTTGGTGTGCTAACTGGCTAACTAGTGTCTTGAATGTGTAATGTTGGTCTCCCTTTTTCAATAATGAATGCAGACTCCTGCTACCTGCTGATATGGAGAGCTATTTCCTCTCATGTAGAATGTATGTGCCAGTTAGCCACAGACTGTAGTTTTTGCAGTGTGTTTAAGTGCAACTGTTTGGACGAGAAGCAGGTGATGTGGGGTGGCACAACAGTTGGCCTTCGTTACCATTTGTTCTGTGCTGTGTTTTAGTGTATCTGTACGGTGGCCGGCAAGGACAAACGCACTGCAAATACAGAAACGTGCTGCACGTAAGAAAACAAATGCAAAAGGAAAACGCTGCAAATACAGAAACGTGTTGCATATACAAAACGTGCTGCAAATACAGAAACACGCTGCATATAAGAAAACAATTGCAAAAGGAAAATGCTGCATATACAGAAACGCGCTGCAAATACAGAAATGTGCTGCATGTAAGAAAACAAATGCAAAAGGAAAACGCTGCAAATACAGAAACGTGTTGCATATAGGCAAGGCAAGGCAAGGCAAGTTTATTTGTAGAGCACAATTCGTACACAAAGTAATTCAAAGTGCTTTACAGAACAAGAAAATGCATTAAAATCACAATACAAAATAAAAACATAAATAATCATTATAAAATGAACTTTAAAAGAGAAGAGTGCAGATAAGATCCTTTCAGTCATATGCACAGTGAAATAGAGCTGTTTTGAGCCTAGATTTGAACATTGTCAGAGTAGAGGCCTGTCTCACATCTTCAGAAAGACTGTTCCAGATTTTAGCTGCATAAAACTGGAATCCTGATTCCCCATGTTTAGTCCTGACTCTGGGCACCAGCAGGAGGCCGGTCCCTGAGGTCCTCAGAGTCCGAGATGGTTCATATGGCACTAACATGTCAGAGATGTACTTTGGTGCTAGGCCGTGGAGAGACTTGTACACAAGCAGAGCTGCTTTAAAGTCTATTCTCTGAGCCACAGGAAGCCAGTGTAGAGACCTGAGCACAGGACTAATGTGCTCGTACTTCCTGGTTCTGGTCAGGACCCGAGCAGCAGCATTCTGGATGTACTGCAGCTGTCTTACGGCCCGTTTGGAGAGGCCAGTGAGCAGGCCGTTACAGTAGTCTAACCTACTAGAGACAAATGCATGGATAAGTCTCTCCAAGTCAGGTTTAGACACTATACCTTTGATTTTGGCAATGTTTTTTAGATGGTAAAAAGCTGCTGATGTTATTGATTTGATGTGGCTGTTAAAGTTCATACAGAAACGTGCTGCAAATACAGAAACACGCTGCATATAAGAAAACAATTGCAAAAGGAAAATGCTGCATATACAGAAACGCGCTGCAAATACAGAAACGTGCTGCATGTAAGAAAACAAATGCAAAAGGAAAACGCTGCAAATACAGAAATGTGTTACATATACAGAAACGTGCTGCAAATACAGAAACACGCTGCATATAAGAAAACAATTGCAAAAGGAAAATGCTGCATATACAGAAACGTGCTGCAAAAATGAAAACACTGCATATCCACTCATACAACGGAAGTGCTCCAGGTCTCTAGGGGCAGTGCTGAGCTTCCACCGAGAGACAGACAACGGATGTATCAACATATGGAGCAGATGAGTGAGTGAGAAGAAGAAAGTTATGGTACGTATTCTTTTTTCCTTTTGTTTCTTTCTTTCTTTCTTTCTTTCTTTCTTTTCACATGTGGCCCTCATCTTTTACTGTATCATCAAAGTGCAACTGATTTACACAGCTGACGTTAGGGTTCTACAAGAGTAGTGTGTCCTTAGTGGTAATGTTAGCTAACGTTACTGTAACTAACGTTACTTCCCGGAGTACCCCAGGGATTTGATTGCATTTAACGTTTATTTTAGTTTAGTTGAGTTTATTTTCGACCTCATCTCCACATGATTGGATACTTTATTGATCAGTGACGAGATTTTGAATAAGAGGAAGGTGGAGAGAGGTGAAAGGGAGAGCAGAGAAGGTGTGTAAAAAGAAATGTAACAGGGAGAGGTGCAGAGGGCATAAAGAAGTTAAGCCGTGAGGAGATGACAACTCGATTGCAGGTAAATAACGGTGAGAGCACAGGGAGATGATGGTAATTAGATAATAATATTGATTAAATATTTAAGAAAAACTATCACTGTCCACTGAGGAAATAATGACATTTATTGTAATACCCATATCAGTAATGACATTTTTTGTCTTTCAATGGTTACAGTGGACAGTCTTCAAGTGAAGATGACAGTGTGGTCCATGTTAATTTGCCATCTGCAGAGAGTCCACTTTCTGACACTGTGGTCAATCAATCAATCAATCAATTTTATTTATAAAGCCCAATATCACAAATCACAATTTGCCTCACAGGGCTTTACAGCATACGACATCCCTCTGTCCTTATGACCCTCGCAGCGGATAAGGAAAAACTCCCCAAAAAACAAAACAAAAAAAAAACCCCTTTAACGGGGAAAAAAAACGGTAGAAAC
>NC_065508.1:728251-747739 GCF_006386435.1 Epinephelus moara | reverse complement strand
GGCTAGTAACGTGCAAACAACAGCTAAGAGATTAGCGAGAAAGTCGTAGAAAGGAGGAGAGCTATAAGTGCTTAAACAGAACCAGTGTGGGTTAAGACTTGAAGTAGACGTTAAAGCAACTGAAGTGAGAAAACAGGCTAGCAGNAGATTAGCGAGAAAGTCGTAGAAAGGAGGAGAGCTATAAGTGCTTAAACAGAACCAGTGTGGGTTAAGACTTGAAGTAGACGTTAAAGCAACTGAAGTGAGAAAACAGGCTAGCAGAATTCACCAGAGCAGTACAGAGACGCTGTCACAGAAACACCGGAAATGACACAACTCGCTTACCGCAATACGTCAGCACGTCAAGACTCACAAGTCAGTCTTTAGACGCTTTGCTTAAGGTGCAGTTGGCACCTATCACAACATTTCTCCTTAAGTCAAGTGAATTGATCATATTTTCATTCAATCTAATCTATTATATGTGTGTTTATGCAGGTGTTTTTACAGACCTGTCAGACAAACAGCATCTGATCAAGTAAGAAAATTCTGGGTCTGCAGTGTTGAATGTGTGAACATGAAATCATGAAATGTCTGTAAATAGTTTCATTAATTCACCAAGCCAACCCACACATGGTGTGTACTATTTTAGTTGCTAAGCCAATGGCACTGTCATTAGATTAACTGCAGTAATTTCCTCGGTGAAACAAGGATGGAGGACAAACTGAAGAGGTCCAGGACCAGGTCACATCCACCAAGGATCAGAACAACTTCTATAGGTAAACTGTGTTGACAGTTGCAACCTTTCTGTCTCATTGTGTCATACGGATTACTGTTAATTTATCATGTTGATCTGTTCTGTACGACATCTATTACACGTCTGTCGTCCTGAAGAGGGATCCCTCCTCAGTTGCTCTTCCTGAGGTTTCTACCGTTTTTTTTCCCTGTTAAAGGGTTTTTTGGGGAGTTTTTCCTGATCAGCTGTGAGGGTCCTAAGGACAGAGGGATGTCGTATGCTGCAAAGCCCTGTGAGGAAAACTGGTATTTGTGATATTGAGCTTTATAAATAAAATTGATTGATTTACAGATTTGCTGGATAGATTTTTGGAAACTGTTGATAAAAAAGATTTGGTTGGGGAAACATATGTCCAAGGATGTTTTTGTGATAGTGTCAATGTGAATTAAGTATGAGTCAAGACAATAACTTAATATTGAAAATTTTGCCCTATATACCCGAAATTAAAGCTCTATACTACTATTACTTAATTAAATGCAATCCCTGGGGTGTCCCGGAAAGTAACATTAGTTACAGTAACATTAGCTAACATTACCACTAAGGACACACTAATCTTGTAGAACTCAAAGTCTCTAGCACGCTAACGTCAGCTGTGTAAATCAGTTGCACTTTCATAATACAGTAAAAGATGAGGGCCACATGTGAAAAGAAAGAAAGAAAAAAAATGACGTACCTCTCCCGATTCCAACTTTCCTCCAACCATAACTTTCTTCTTGTCACTCACTCATCTGCTCCATATGTTGATACGTTCGTTGTCTGTCTCTCGGTGGAAGCTCAGCACTGCCCCTAGAGGCCTGGTGCACTTCTGTTGTATGAGTGGATATGCAGCGTTTTTTTGGGGGGTTTTTTTGCAGTGTTTTCCTTTGGCATTTCTTTTCTTAGATGCAGCACGTTTCTGTATTTGCAGCACGTTTCTGTATATGCAGCGTTTTTGTCCTTGTCGGCCACCGTATATCTGGGGCTTAGTTTGTACAGTCATTACCACAGCTAATGACCTTAAGTGAGGGTTGGAACTTAAAACAAAAGCTAAATCCAAAGCTGTGCCTTCAGGTTCAGCTTCCTCTTCACTTCACCCTGATGGTCCAGTACTATATCTGAATTAGTTTCGTGCTCCATTTTACCAAAATGCTTGAACCTGAAAGGTACAATCCACCGTTTTCCAGAGTACCATGCTCTCAGTATGGAGATGCCTCTTCTCATTCACATCACTCTGTTTAGCAAGGCATATGAAGGAACCATCCAATGTTAATATCCCATTATATATATATACTTTATATATACTGAATATATACTATGCATATATACTATGCACTTGTGCATCATGTTGTAAAACCGAGGGAATGACGACATTGAGTAGTGGAGATGTATATACTTTGGAGAGCAATGAAAAATTAAGTCAAATTCTTTGTATGTGCACACCTAATTAAATCAAGCTGATTCTGTTTCTTTGCTGAGATTTGGCATTATTTGGTGTTAAATAATCTTTACAGCTTTTTTTCCTTCAGTTACTCAACTATTCAGGGAACAATCTGCATCTTCCTCCTCCCCAGTACTCAATGATAATAATAATACAACATTATGTGTTCCATTTTAGCAGGTGTATGCTCGTAGTAATTTCTCTAATTACGAACTGAGTCTATATGAGTACTAGTGTTCTAACTAAGCTAGTTTTATTTATTTAGGTTGGATCGAAATCAAAGTACAATTTAAATAAATTAACAATTATTTAGACTTCTGTCACTTTTGTCTCAGTGATGGTTAGGTGACCCTAACAAAAACAAGTTGGCCAGGATCGAAAAAAAAAAAGAAGCAGGGATGACAGAAGGTCGCCAACAAAAGTCAGTGGATGGCCTTTACAGTACAGCTGTACGTAGGAAAGCTTTTTCTATCATTGATGACACTAAACACCCACCATACTGAATTTGAGTTGCTCCCCTTAAGGTGACGCTATTGAGTACCAATAGAATAAAAATAAGTAAAAGAATGTACATAAGGTTACAAAAAAATTATATAACAACACAGGCTGTTCTCGTGCACTGGTTATACACATAATAATGAAAAGTAATGCACAACAATTTGCATATAAACCATGTAATTTAAAAGGCTGCAATCACGTGACCAATGCGCTGACGGGAATACAGATGTAAGTAGTTTGCATGCAGAGGTAGGTTGGGGTGGTGGTTGGGTCAAACAAACACAGGACAGGAGGACATGTTTCTTTTCCTTAACCTGATCAAGTAATCTTAATTGCCTAAACCTAACCTATTTAACTTTACATTACATACGTAATGTCATTTGTAGGGCACTAATTGGTTTGATATACAAACTGCTGTATGAGGATACTTTGAACAGGTAGTTTAGAGAGATGAGCAGTGAAACAATGAAAAGGTATGAGCATGACGAGTTTCAGAATATAGAAACAATATGATGAGTATTATTTTCATGTAAATCAGGTAGATGCATTATGACTATGTAAAATATGAGTTACAGTTAGTCAAAGTCACTAGTTCAGGATGGACTGAGGAAAGAAACTTTTCTTCATCCTCTCCGTTTTGGCCTTAAGACTGACAATCTCAATACTGACAAAACTACAGTTGAACATTGTTATTCTAAACAAACAAACAAACAAACAAACAAACATGTCATCTTTGAGAAAAATGACTCTTGAATTTGTTTGTTGTTCTATTATAAATACTGGATATGCTAATTTACAATAGCCAGTAAGATGACAGCATGAGCTTAACACACATATGGACAGGTTACTTCATTCCACGTATCTTAGGGTTATCTTCAGCCTTGACTGAGAGTTTCAGTCCAAATGCATATTTGGTACACAAGGCTGGATCTGACAGTCTGGTCCCTGAGACCATAGATGAGGGAACTTAGACACTTTAGATAACTCCAATAAAAGCGGTGTGCATACTTGACATGAGACTGAGGCCCAGCTGCACCAGATGAAGCAGCAGTGTGTTACAAGCCTTCAGAGCTGAAGCTTTGTGTGTGGAAGTTGACCTGGCTGCTATCATCACACTAATATACGAGTGTATAAAATAAGTGTATGCTTTTTCATAATCATTAGACAGTGGGTCAACAAACGTGTCTTCTTCAGCACAAAAATCTTTAATCCTTTCTGTAATATAACCAATGGCTTAACATTAGTTGGCTCTTGGAACATGGAACGTCACCTCTCCGGCAGGGAAGGAGCTGGAGCTTGTGTAAGAGGTTGAGCACTACCGGCTAGATATAGTCGGCCTCACCTCGACACATAGTTCTGGTTCTGGAACCCAAGTCCTTGAGAGGGGTTAGACTCTCTCCTTTGCTGGAGTTGCTCCGGGTGAGAGGCGGAGGGCCGGGGTGGGCTTTCTGATAGCCCCCCGACTCTCTGCCTGTACGTTGGGGTTCACCCCGGTAGACGAAAGGGTTGCTTCCCTGCGCCTTCGGGTCGGGGAACCGGTCCTGACTGTTGTCTGCACTTATGCACCGAACAACAGTTCTGAATACCTGCCCTTTTTGGAGTCCCTGGGACGGGTGCTGGACAGTGCCCCGACCGGGGAATCCATTGTTCTGCTGGGGGACTTCGACGCTCACGTGGGCAATGACAGCAGGACCTGGAGGGGCATGATTGGGAGGAACGGCCTGCCCGATCTGAACCTGAGTGGTGTTCAGTTATTGGACTTCTGTGCGGGTCGCAGTTTGGCTATAACTAACACCATGTTCAAACATAAGGATGTCCATCGGTGCACGTGGCACCAGGACAGCCTAGGTCGCAGGTCAATGATTGACTTTGTAGATGTATCATTTGACCTGCGACCATATGTTCTGGACACTCGGGTGAAGAGAGGAGCAGAGCTGTCAACTGATCATCACCTGGAAGTGAGTTGGATCAGATGGCGGGGGAAGACGCCACACAGACCTGGCAGGCCCAAACGAGCAGTGAGGGTCTGCTGGGAATGCCTGGCGGAAGAACCTGTCCAGATGAACTTCAACTCCCACCTCCGGGAGAGCTTCAACCGCGTCCCGAGGGCAGAGGGGGACATTGAGTCCGAATGGGCCTTGTTCTGCTCTGCCATTGTGGAGGCGGTGGTTGCGAGCTGTGGCCGCAAGGCCACTGGGGCCAGTCGCGGCGGTAATCCCCGAACCCGCTGGTGGACACCAGGGGTGAGGGGAGCCGTCAGGCTGAAGAAGGAGGCCTACAGGGCATGGTTGGCTCTGTGGGTCTCCGGAAGCAGCTGACGGGTACCAGCAGGCCAAGCGGAGCGCAGCAGCGGCAGTCGCGGAGGCAAAAACTTGGGTGAGGGAGGAGTTCGGTGAGGCCATGGAGGAAGACTATTGATCGGCTCCAAAGAGGTTCTGGCAAACCGTGTGTTCCAACTACAGGGTGGTCACACTCCTCAGCCTACCCGGTAAGGTCTACTCCAGGGTGCTGGAGAAGAGGGTCCGGTCGATAGTTGAACCTCAGATTGAGGAGGAGCAATGTGGTTTTCGTCCCGGACGTGGAACCGTGGACCAGCTCTTTACCCTCGCCAGGGTGCTGGAGGGGGCATGGGAGTTTGCCCAACCAGTCCACATGTGTTTTGTGGATTTGGAGAAGGCTTACGACCGTGTCCCCAGGGGCATCCTGTGGGGGGTGCTCCGGGAGTATGGGGTTGGTGGCCCCTTGCTAAGGGCCATCCAGTCCCTGTACCGAAGGAGCACGAGTCTGGTTCGCGTGGCCGGCAGTAAGTCGGACCTGTTTCCGGTGAGGGTTGGACTCCGCCAGGGCTGCCCTTTGTCACCAGTTCTGTTCATAACTTTCATAGACAGAATTTCTAAGCGCAGCAAAGTGGTGGAGGGTGTCAGGTTCGGTGACGGGAGGATCTCGTCCTTGCTTTTTGCGGATGACGTGGTCCTCCTAGCTCCATCGAACAGTGACCTCCAGCTCTTGCTGGGACGGTTCGTAGCCAAGTGTGAAGCGGCTGGGATGAGAATCAGCACCTCCATGCCTGAGGCCATGGTCCTCAGCCAGAAAAGGGTGGATTGCCCGCTTCAGGTCGGGGAGGAGGTACTTCCTCAGGTGGAGGAGTTTAAGTATCTCGGGATCTTGTTCACGAGTGAGGGTAGGATGGAGCGGGAGATTGACATGTGGATTGGGGCGGCGTCAGCAGTGATGCAGGCGCTTAACCGGTCCGTCGTGGTGAAAAGGGAGCTTAGCCAAAAAGCGACCGAAAGACCGAAAGAACAAGATCGCGAGTACAAGCGGCCGAAATGAGTTTCCTCTGCAGGGTGACTGGGCTTAGCCTTAGGGATAGGGTGAGGAGTTCGGACATCCGGGAGGGGCTCGGAGTAGAGCCGCTGCTCCTCCACATCGAGAGGAGCCAGTTGAGGTGGTTCGGGCATCTGGTAAGGATGCCTTCCGGACGCCTCCCTTGGGAGGTGTTTCGGGCATGTCCAACTGGGAGGAGACCTCGGGGCTGCCCCAGGACATGCTGGAGGGATTACATCGCCTGGCTGGCCTGGGAATGCCTCAGGGTTCCCGCAGAAGAGCTGACGGAAGTGGCTGGGGAGAGGACTGTCTGGGCTTCTTTGCTGAGGCTGTTGCCCCCGCAACCCGGACCTGGATAAGCGGAGGACGACGAGTATGGGCTTAATATTACTCATGTATGTGTTGTCCCACACCTCCACACAATAACTAAAGTATGGCAAAATGAGTGAACAGTACAGAATTGTCATTCCCTTATGATCTAACACGTTCTTTGCTGTGTTCATAACACATTTTACTTCACATGTGCTATAGATTTCCAGGACATTTTATTATCCATTAACACACCCAATAATCTAAACTGAGACACTCTTTCAATGTAAACTCCATCTATAGACAGTAAAACCATTTCATCCTTTCCCTATTAGTAGAAACCATGAACTTAGTTTTATTCACATTTAAGGGTAATTTCTTGTCATCAAACCCTCTTTTCAGTTTGACCATTTCATTTGTAAAACTTCCTGCTAAAACTTTTAAATCATCTCCTGAACTACAAGAATTTGTGTCATCTGCAAACAACACAAATTGCAACATATCTGACGTTTTACATATGTCCCTGATATACGAAATAAAAAGTTAAGGCCCCAGAACATAGCCTTGTGGGACTCCAGATTCAATTTTTGATAACTCAGATGTTCCACGAGCAAACCGTACATAATGTTGTCTGTTATCTATATAGCATCTTAACCAGTTTAGAACTACTCCTCTAACCCCATATGTGTATAATTTAGAAATAAAGATGGTATGATCTATGGTATCAAATGCTTTCTTGTGTATTTCTTGCATTCTATTGCTGTTGTAATTTCTTCCGTTATTTCCATTAATGCTAATGCTGTAGATCGATTTGTGTGGAAGCCGTACTGGCTCTCACTCAACAAATGTTTATTTCAATAAAAGTATCTGATTTTTGTTCAAACAATTTTTCAAGCACTTTTGCTTGTGAAAATTGTGAAAGCAAGGGCACTGGTCTGTAATTAGTAAAGCTGTATTTATCACCCAATTTAAAAAGTGGAATAACCTTTGCTACTTTCATTCTGTTTGGGAAAATACCTGTATGAAAAGAAAGATTAAAGATATAACAAAGTGGTTTGGTTAAACAGCCAATAAACTTCTTTTTACTATAATCATGTCTATCCCATCACCATCAGTTGATGCCTTTTATTTTTCAGTTTTACTATCCTCTCCAAGAAACATAGACTGCAACACTTTACTTTCCCCATTCCAGCTACCCTGTATTTCCCAGTCATGATTTTTTACAGACTTTGCAAGATTAGGCTTAACATTTACAAAAACAGAATTAAATTCGTTCGCCACTTCATATATTTTTTTTTACACATTCCTGTTTACATTCAGCTGAGAAGAACACACATCCGAGAAGACTAAATCCGAAATGAAATGACAATTTGAACAAATCTCTTTCAAATCATTGTGGCTAACACCTTACATTGGTTATTTTGTTGTTGGCTTCTATATGTGGATTTAAGACATACCGACAAAAGTACACTTAAAAATTGTTTTTTAAAAAATGTCATCATTTGAAAAATGACTTTTGAATTTGTTTTGCTCGATTATGAACAGTGAATATGCTGACTTCTAAAGGCCAGTCAGATGACAACATGAACTTAACAAGAGAGATAAAATTATTCCATGTATCCTAGGGTGATATTTCAGCCTTGGCTGTAATTTCTGAGAGTTTCAGGTGAAAGCATGTTTGGTACACAAGGCTGGATCTGACAGTCTGGTCTCTGAGACCATAGATGAGGGGACTAAGACACTTGGGGAGAATGACAATAAACACATATAAAAAAATTTGGATGCGCACAAGAACTGTCCTTGTGACAACTGTTGAGATGGCTCCAAGAAATGAATTGTGCATAGTCGACACAAGACTGAGACCCAGCTGCACCAGATGAAGCATCAGTGTGTTACGAGCCTTAAAAGCTGAAGTTTTGCCTGTGGAGGCTGACCTGGCTGCTATCATCACACTGATATAAGAGCAAATGATTGCAATAGTAGCAGATACAAACAGAAAATAAGTGTATGCTTTGTCATATTCATAAGACATTGGGTCAAGGAGAATGTTTTCCTCGGCACAAAAATCTTTCATCTGCAGACTCTCCAGATCTTCAAATGGAAAATCTAACAGTAACAGAACTCTTGTGAGGACATTTAATGAACTGAAGATCCAAACCACAATGATAGCCACTGCTGTGTTTCTGATGGTGATGATGGCAGAGTGCCTCAGTGGGTAGCACACAGCTACATATCTCTCCAGAGACATCACCACCAGTGTGACAGGAGAGATATCATTTGTGAGATTGGAGAACATGATAATAAGAGCACACACAGGATATGTCAGCCTTATTCTACAAGCAGCTAGTAAGTACAGTAACTGACCCACTGCCATCTGGATAGTCTCTGCTAAAAGGAGGTTAAACAGAAGAATGTAACGGGAGGTCTCACGAAACACAGTTTTACTCCTCAAGGTGAATAACATGACCCCGTTAATGAAGAGAAACACACAGCATGGTAAAGTAGTCAGAGTGGAAAGCACCATTCTTTCCAGTAGGTCCCGTCCAACAGTGATGTTAGTCTGAGACTGAGTTGCATAGGACATCTTAGAGAAGCACTGAAGACATGAGAAATTCAACCTGTTGATGTCATTGTCAGATAAAAGCACAATAAATCTCTTCATCCATCCATCATCTGTGTTCAATTCCACGTAAGCAGAGCTGGTCTGCAGGGTTCTATCTATTCTACACGTTGTATATGAGCTTTGCCCGGCCCTAAACCATGTTCACGTGACACTATCACATGTCAGCAAGGTTAACATAGTAAAAGGTGATGTAATCTCCCTCTTATCATTCCCCCACCCCCTGGTCCATGTCAATAAGACTTACACAGTTGAAATGTGCACATAATTAAGCAAACTTTATTCCTATTACTTTATTCCAAGTTGCAGTTACAGTTTACATCCATGTTTGTCCAGGCTCATATTTAGCCCTGTAGAGGACAATACTGCAAATTTCAATGTTGCTGCAAAGAAGTCATAAATTCTGAAACAATGATGCTTCACGCACAGAAGATCTATACAATCAGCACAGTTTCATTATTAGAGTCACCAATTCAGGATCTGACCAAACGTCTCCCCTTCTGTTCCTGAGATATGATGTTGAATAATGGCCGTTATTTTTGAAAAATCGATTTTTTAATGCGACTATTACTATTCGCCGTCTTATTTCCCCCCCTTTATTTGACATGCAGTTCAGCTCCTAACCGCACGAGGGCAGTATAGGATTGCTACAGCGGTGTGAGATGGGCTACCAGCTAGTTTTTTTTCGATTATTCGAAAAATTGTCGAATAGTTGCCATGATTTTCAAATAGTGTTTTTGCTTGTGCTGCCCATCCCTAATAATAACCTTAATGTATTAATGATGTGGATTTTTTTTTTTAAACATTACCTTAAAGCTATAGTTGGTAATGTTGGAGAGCTAGCAAGATTTGAAAGCGGCACCTCCTCTAAGCTCCACCCCCTCCTCCCCCTCCCGTCAGTGCTCCATCCAAAGCCATGGCCCCATACAAACTTTAACGCACATCCTGCAGTAGAAGTCAGCTGGGCAGAGGAGAGCCGAGTAAAATAACAAATCCCCCCGAAGCAAACAAATAATTACTTTTCTGCCCCCGACTTTCTTTTCTCAGCCTGTTTAGTGGGGCGAGCCGTTACAAGTAATGCTGGAAGTGGTACTTTTGGCTGCATTTTCTCTGCCACTGTTCAGCAAACTCCTGCTAACGCGGTATTTCTGCTGAGGAGTGTGCTGAATATTTCCGGCAACGGTGATACATGATGAGTGCACACAGGGAAGAGGGAGGGAGGGATAGAGGGGGGGCTCAGGCAGGACGAAACATGAAGGCATCTGATTGGTTCTTTCCATTCGCACCGAATGGCAGGGATTGGTCAGAGTTTTTACAGGCCTGCAACTGCCACAGAGGTCGGATTTTTTTCGTTCCTTTTTCTGAACACATTATTTATTGACTACTCTCAGGATGGAAGGACCATTTTACCCAATATAACAAGAAGTGTTTCTGAACAGGATTATATATATACAACTATAGCTTTAAACACAGTACATTAAATTGCGGGTTTTAAAGTGTAAAATAAATTAAAGTATAGTTAAAAAAGTGGAAATGGGTCTAATTAGTATGAATGTCATTGAAAAGTTGGATGATACCAATAATGTTGAATATTTTTAGTTAATGAAAAGCTGACGCTAAACTGATTTGCTGGCTTTAAAAGCTGAATAACATCAATAATGTGTAAAATTTGGAATATCTAGAAGGTTTTTGAAAATCTGCAGACTAAATTGCTGGCTTACCTGTGGGAGAATACGTGTAAGTGATGGGAACTGTCAAAATAAGCAGAAATGGATCTAATTAGTATGAATACCATTCCTTCCTTCCATTCCAAAACAAAAGCAAAAAAAACCCCAAACAAACAAAAAACAATTTTACATGAAAAAAAGTTTTTGTTTTTGCAATGCTGCTCGTCAGGGAGGGGCTGCTTACAACAGTGGTCGATGTGAAAATGTGAATGGCCCCATCTGGAACCAGTGTTTGGTTTGTCTGTTCAGGGCTACTGTAGAAACATGGCAGTGCAACATGGCGATCAACACAGACAAGGACCTGCTCCCTATGTAGATATAAACTTCTAAAGTAACAAAAACACAACAATTCTTATTCTCAGGTGATTATACACTAAAGAAAACATACTTGTAATATTATGTTCCATTTTGTGCCAATGTATCCCCCTAAATCCAACACACACTAGACCTTTAATCCATTTCTGTTTCTTTTTGTTCTTGCTTTGTCTTTCTTCCCCAACACCATCTGGTTGCCCTTTCACTATCCATTACATGTCATTGCTCTTTTTCAACAGTTTGTTTTACAGTTATGGTTACAGACACTCTCTCCACCTCCCTACACTTGGATTTTGAGTTTAATTCATTTGCCAATATAGAGACAAAACGCACAATAAACAAAGTTGAAGATGAATTTGACTGACAGCATTAGCATTATTATTATTTTTCTCAAATTTTCTATTGTTACTCATAAATTCTCCTGGCCATTATGTCTGTGTAATGAAAGTCTGATATTGTGCCAGCTCTAGTTCCTAGTTTCCCTTCCAAATCTGGTTCTCGACTGGCCTCTCTCACCCTTTTATGCAACCTCACCTTTTCTCCATCACGTTTGACACAATACATTATTAGATGTTCAGCATTTCCAACTATATTACAATGTGCACATACATGTGACTTAACTTTTCCCAACAGAAATAGTGTCTTATATAAACCAGTGTGATCAGAATCAAAATTGGTCAACCAAGTTGGTCTTAACTTACAAAGAATTTGCTCTGGTTTTTGGTGCATAGATTAAAGATACTATAAACATATTAACAGGAAATAAAAAAAAAAAAAACCTCAAACCTAGTTCCTCATTTAATGGTTACATTTCCTTAACCAATTTAAACATTATTATGCAACTTAAGAAATCTGCCATCATTCCAAAAAAAAAAACCAAAAAAAAAAAAAAAAAAGCACAAAAGAAGCTCAAACATGAAGTACAACCAGTGGTGGAATCAGGGGTTAGGTGAGGGAAAATGCCACCTTAAGAATAAAGCCAATTTACTGTACAATTAAAACATATTTGGACATGAGTTTAGCATAATGCATGAACTAACACATGGTTGGGTGAAAAACATTGGTAGACCAGCCAATTTTATTAAAATGGTACAAAAATGAAAAAGCACCTTGACCCACTATAGATCAATTCACAGTGATGTCACACTAACAACAATCACTTCCACTTAGACAACTGGCATTTACCGTATTTTTCCAAATAGTAGCCTGGGCGTTTATTTCACAAAATAAATTTTGACCCCAGGCGTTTAAAAGAACCAGGCGGCTATTTGCTCAAGGCTTTTATTTTTTTTTTTGCACCGACCTGCACCAGGCCATTATTTGGTTACAGTTCCTGTCCAGTATGTTTTTAGTGCAAAAATACTGTATAATGTAGGAGTGAGTTTGTGTACAAAAATCTCTAAACATTTTGAGTGGGTCATTTTTTTTGTGTACACGGGTTTCACCGCTGGGTGGTGCTATTGTATTATACCAGTAAAGCCCCAGCTATCTGAATACCAACCGAACGGGCCATTTGACCAACAGTTACAGGCCGCCACACCGAAATATCGCCATTCCGACAGTCCGCCATCCCGAATTCTGACAATTCCTGACAGTAAGCTATGGCGAGCCTGTAGAAGCTGTATTCGCCATGCATGTCAGCGATTTTCACCGGGGACGCACGTGAGTAATTCAGGCTGACATTACCTGTTTTTCAGCGAACTCTTCTGGTAATTTTATTAAAAGGCATGGCATATAGGTCCACAGTAGCTTATTATTATTATTATTATTATTATTATTATTATTGGGTCTTATAAGAGTGGGCTACAATGAGTACCGGGCCATCAAATCCCAGCATCCGTGGTGAGAGGACACGGAATTGTGTGTGCTTTTACGCACGCGGGTCAAGGCGATCACGGATATTTGATGTGGGAAAGATGTAGCCAGATGTATTACCTATTTTAGATACATGGCTGTCTGTCCGTCCGTCCGTAGCATGAGTCATGTGCACCACTTCACCACCGACCCGTGCGTAAAAGCGCAAACAGTCCCTCAAGGAGGGACAGCCATGAGGCAATGAATGAGGAAATAATCGCCCGGGCGTTTAATCGGACCGGCGTTTAATACGCAAAATGGGGTCAAACCCCCGGCGGCTACTAGGTGCCTGGCGGCTATTTGCCACTGGGCGACTATTTGGAAATATACAGTAATTTCCATTGCAGAGATATATGAAATCAGCAAACTCATTTCAGCTGTAACTGTAACATTTAAAGATGTATTGTTTTTTTCCCCCGTTAAAGGTTTTTTTTTGGGAGTTTTTCCTTATCCGCTGTGAGGGTCCAAAGGACAGAGGGATGTCGAAGGCTGTAAAGCCCTGTGAGGCAGATTGTGATTTGTGATATTGGGCTTTATAAATAAAATTGATTGATTGATTGATTGATTGATTAAACACAATCGTCTGACCTCACTGACGTTTCTGCTGTGTTTATCTTATGTGCTGTGTTGCTTTACTAGCATTTCAGATAAACCACCGGCACAGAAGCTATACAATGTACTGCTGTGGACAAGGGCTGCAGCAAAACGTATTTTATTCTTCTAACAACACCCACCTAAAATAAAAAAAATCGGTAACAGGCTTCGGTTTACACACTAAGGTATTGAGGCAGGAGTGGATCAACAACAGTTGTATTCTGCAAAGGAAAATCACTGTTTTTATCAGTGGAGTCTGGTGACTTTGAGAAAATGGCTTCAGTTACTTGTTGTCTGACAGCAAGGTAAAGGAGATGAAAATATTCTAAATATAACATACACTTAAACTGATACTGATATTTTGTAGATGACTAAAAACTAACCAATTGAGACAATGTTTGCTTAGCGTGGCTTCATTTAATGAACATGGCACAGGTGATACTGAGCCTGGAAGTGGTTGTGAACAAACACTGTGATTTGATCTGCTGAGGCTAGAAGCCCTAACCTTAACTTAAAAAAAACTGAAATCCAAACCATAACTCATTAATGGATTATGTAACAGTTTGAACCCTTGTAGCCTTTCCTTCTCACAGTTCTAATAGTTTTTATTTTTGGATTTCTCCTTAATATAAGTACATAGGACATAGTTAGGGTTGTGCCGATGGGCGATCCGATCGCCCATCGGTGATAGAAGGGTTGTTTCACGATGTCTTTTTTATATGACGATGCAATCGCGAGATGTGGGGGGAAGACAGCGTGTGTGTGGAGCATGCTGACGAGATCGAGGCTGAGTGAGAGGAGACAGAGGGAGGCTGCTTAGTGAGAGAGTGGAGGGTGGGGGGAGGGGGGAGAGATCAACGCCTCCGCCCGCTCGACACAAGCATACTCGGGCGTACTATTAGCAGAGCGGACTCCGCAAGGAATGTCCGCAGTCATTTGGGCTTTCATAGTCGAGCGCACTTCTGCGTTGTAGTTTCCTGTAAAAATGTCCGTGAAAAATCCCCGCGATGTGAAAAATACATGCCGAGCAGTCACTGGTGCGCGGAGAGGAGTCCGCGCGGTCGTAAAATCTGAGCTTTGCGTGCACAGGGCTTGCGGACGTCCGCTTTGAGTCCGCGCGGACCTCCGCGGAGTCCGTTCCACGTATGTTCCGCCCGAGTATGTTCGGGCCTTAACGCGCATGTCGCGGAGCGATGAACAAACCAAACACCACAATGTCAGGAGAAATTGAAAAGATATGCCGTCTATGTAAAGTCAACTTGCAAATTAAGGAGCCATTACATGTTCAAGAGTTTTATAAAGCTGCTCAAACGCCAAAGAGAGGCTATAAGTGAACGTTTCAGCAGCGACGCGTAATGACCCCCCTACCCCCCTTTTGTCATAATCATGAGATGTTGGGTCAAAAAACATGCTTTCCTTGGCACAGAATTCTTTCATCTGTAGACTCTCCAGATCTTCAAATGGAAAATCTAACAGTAACAGAACTCTTGTGAATACATTTAGTGAACTGAAAGTCCAAACCACAATGATAGCCACTGCTGTGTTTCTGATGGTGATGATGGTAGAGTGCCTCAGTGGGTAGCACACAGCTACATATCTCTCCAGAGACATCACCACCAGTGTGACAGGAGAGACACTGGTTGTGAGACTAGAAAACATCATGAGAACACCACAGACAGGATATGTCAGCCTTATTCTACTAGCAGCCAGTAGGTACAGTAACTGACTCAGTGCCATATGTAGAGTGTCTGATAAAAGGAGGTTGAACAGAGGAATGTAACAGGATGTCTCACGAAACACAGTTTTACTCCTCAAGATGAATAACATGACCCCGTTGATGAAGAGAAACACACAGCATGGTAAAGTAGTCAGAGTGGAAATCATCACTCTTTCCAGTAAGCCCCGTCCAACAGTGATGTTGGTGTGAGACTGAGTTGCATAGGACATCTTAGAGAAGCATTGAAGACATGAGAAATTTAACCTGCTGATGTCACTGTCAAATAAAAGCACAATAAATCTCTTCCTGGATGTCACTGTCAAATAAAAGCACAATAAATCTCTTCCTGTTGTATTGTGAGAACCATGAAAGTCCAACACCCATTAAGCACAGACACCTGTTGAGTCACATCGTCCATCCATCATCTGTGTTTATTTTCATATGAGCAGAGCTGGTCTGCAGGGTTCTATCTATTCTACACGTTGTATATCAGCTTTGCCCGGCCCTAAACCATGTTCACATGACACCGATCACATGTCAGCATGGTTAACATCTTAGTAATAGGTGACGTAATCTCCCTCTAATCATTCTCCAATCCCCTGGTCCATATCATCAATGATTTACACAGTTGAAACATGTACATAATTAAGTAATCTTTATTCCTATAGTGCCTCTCAAAACCACAAGTGCACAGAAAACACAGAACCATACAACACAACAATAATTTGGGAGGACTGTCAAACACAGAGCATTCTCGGAACCCATCGGCTGTATTCGGCGTCTGACTTCGGGCAGACGGCGATACAACCTCTGGGGGCAAACCCCCGATTTTTTGGCATTCCGGTTTGATTTGGGCGGAGGAGGCGAATTTCCGTTTCCGATTTCCGTTTATATATAAGTAAATATGCTGAACCATTGTGATGGATTCAGAGTTTGCAGTGACGCCAATTACGTTCCGCCTCGTTAGTTCACCGCATGGACCGTTTAACCTGGCAGCAACTGCAGCCAGCTCAAACGTGATCGGTCAATATCATGCGGAGTGCAAACAGCCAACAACCGGAAACCAGGGCTCTTCCGCTCTTCTTCCGGAGGCAAGATCTCCGGGGTTTGCCTACAGACTCTACATTCACTGAATGTAGAGTCTGTATATAGAGACTAAACACAGAGTAATAAAAGAGAACTAGAAATACCTCCTTGTGGTTCGTTCTATAACTCCGCAAAGCGCTCATGGTCAGAGGTGGACAGAGTACACAACTTCACTACTGGAGTAAAAGTACAGATACTCCCTGTCAAATATTACTCCAATACAAGTAAAAGTAGTTTAGTCAAAATATTACTTAAGTTAAAGTACTAGTACTAGTACATCTATACTAGATCTATACAATCAGCACAGTTTCGTTATTAGAGTCACCAATTCAGTATCTGACCAAATGTCTCCCCTTCTGTTCCTGAGATATGACATTGAATAATGGCCAGAGAAGTGTTTTTGCACAGCATGATGATGTCACAGTGAAGCTGAACTTTGACCTTTTTGATGTCATCACTCCATTGTTGTATTTTATAGGTCTTTTTTGTAAATTTTTGTCAAAAACAGTGTATTAATCTTTGATTCATGGAATCAAGGTTCTGCACTAAGCTGGTATAAATCTTATTTATCTGATCGTTTTCAGTTTGTTCACGTTCATGATGAATCATCCTTACATACTAAAGTTTGTTTTGGAGTTCCGCAAGGTTCTGAGCTCGGACCAATCCTATTTACTCCATATATGCTTCCTTTAGGTAACATCATTAGAAATCACTCTGTAAATTTCCATTGTTATGCGGATGATACACAGTTGTATTTAACGATGAAGCCAGAAGAAACTAATTAATTGACTAAACTTCATAACTGCCTTAAAGACATAAAAACTTGGATGAGCACCAATTTCCTGATGTTAAATTCAGACAAAACTGAAGTTATTGTTCTTGGCCCCAAACAACTCAGAGACTCTTTATCTGATGACATAGTTTCTCTAGATGGCATTACTCTGGCCTCTAGCACTACAGTAAGAAACCTCTGAGTAATATTTGATCAAGATTTGTCTTTTAATTCTCATTTAAAACAAACCTCACGGACTGCATTTTTTCATCTGCATAATTGTTACGCCCCAGTCTAGGGGTGTGGGTGCGTAACATAAGGACACACAGGAACACGGGAGTAAATGTACAGGTGAGCAATTTATTGCTACACACTCCAAAAACACACTGTACAATATCGCACACGAAATGGAGCAAAAGACGTCAGGGTGAGCCCAGGCCAAAACAACAAACAAAAAGCAACCTGTCTACCGACCGGCGAAATAACTAATTCCTAACAAAAACAAAAGAAACAAAAATACAATACTAGGCCTAACTCCCTAGGCTAATGATAAACATGAGAAAACAGGTATAACAGAAATAGCAGCTCACCCCTACGCTCCGTGCAAACAATAATATGTGACAATGACTATTTACAATATACACAAACGACTCAGTTGGCTCTAAGGCTCTGGTCTTAACAAAAGAATTAATTATTTAGCAAGCAAGCTAAATAATCACACGTGGATCACACAACAAAGTACTTATCAATCACAAAACCAGAGAACGATACAATGCACTGCTGCCATGTACGAGAGTGGTCTCGCGGCTTCCGTGTGGCCGGCATTATGAAGGCCGAGCCCCTTGCTCCACCAATCCGGCAGCGGTGACGTCACGCTTGTTATCCAGTAGGCGACCGTTGACACACCTGTTAACACAACACACACGATCTCCGGACAGAAAGAGAGGTCTGACTCTCCACTAAACATGATGATCAAATCCATAGCCTACATAGACGTAAACACATACACATAATAAATACACAGGCGGCCGGGGGACGTAACACCCCCCTCCCTAAATGAACAACATCCCCTAAGATGTTTGACGCGAAAGGGCGTCAGCCAACACATTATCTGTACCCTTCTTGTGGTGGATCTCAAGGTTGAAATCTTGCACTAACAAGGACCACCTCATTAACCGCTGATTGGCGTTTTGCATGCGGTTCAAGAAAACGAGAGGGTTGTGGTCCGTGTACACTACAACAAGCAACAGACTGGAACCAATGTACACTTCAAAGTGTTGCAGAGCGAACAGCAAGGAAAGAGCCTCCTTCTCGACCGTGCTGTAATTGAGCTGGGCAGCACTGAACTTCTTCGAGAAGTAGCAGATGGGGTGGTCGATATCCTGCTTGTCCTCCTGCAACAACACGGCACCGGCCCCGCTGGCACTGGCATCAACCTCTAACTTAAACGGCCGTGTGAAGCTTGGGGCTGTGAGGACAGGTGTGCTGCAAAGAAGCGCCTTACAGGACTCGAAAGCGTGTTGGCAAGCAGGTGACCAAGCGAACGGCTTTTTCTCGCTCGTCAGACTGGTGAGAGGAGCAACAACCTCAGCAAAGTTTCGGCAGAAACTACGGTAGTAGCCTGCCATCCCCAAGAAACGGCGGAGCTCACGCCTCGTCTGGGGTACAGGATAAGTTACAATGGCTTGGACTTTCACATCACGTGTCCCTGGCCCACCTGTTTACCAAGGTAGGTAACAGTGGCTTTACCAAACTCACACTTCGCCAGGTTCAAAGTTAAATTTGCGTCTTTCAACCTCTTGAAAATCTCTTTCAGGACTTTAACATGCTCAGACCAGGTGTCTGAGTATGCCACAACATCATCAAGATACACCTTACAGTTTTTTACGTTAGCCAAAACGATGTGCATCAGCCGCTGGAATGTGGCAGGTGCATTGCGGAGACCGAAGGGCATGACTGTATACTGGAGGAAGCTATCCAGAGTGACAAAAGCGGAGATCTCTGAGGCACGAGGAGTTAACGGGACTTGCCAATAGCCCTTCAGTAAGTCAAGTTTTGTGACGTACGTGGCCGAACCCACTCGGTCCACGCAGTCCTCCATTCTGGGTAAGGGGTACGAGTCAGCCTTGGTCACATTATTTACTTTTCTGTAATCTGTGCAGAAACATGGCGTCTGATCCGACTTCACAATCACAAAACCAGAGAACGATACAATGCGCTGCTGCCATGTACGAGAGTGGTCTCGCGGCTTCCGTGTGGCCGGCATTATGAAGGCCGAGCCCCTTGCTCCACCAATCCGGCAGCGGTGACGTCACGCTTGTTATCCAGTAGGCGACCGTTGACACTGAAGGCCGAGCCCCTTGCTCAGCCAATCCAGCCGGAGCAACGTCACGATCATCCAGCGAATCACCTGCACACCTGTTAACACAACACACACGATCTCCGGACAGAAAGAGAGGTCTGACTCTCCACTAAACATG
>NC_065508.1:710735-727347 GCF_006386435.1 Epinephelus moara | reverse complement strand
ATTGATTGATTGATTGATTGATTGATTGATTGATTGATTGACAAAAAAACATGTCCTGTGAGGTCACAGTGACCTTGACCTTTAACCACCAAAATCTAATCAGTTCATTTTTAATTTCGGCCGGGTTATGTGAACTGCATAGACTCTAATCCTCACTCTGAGTAAAGAAAAGTGTTGTGGAGCATCAGGCTACAGCAACACTAAACCCCCGAATTGGCCTGAGAAGGACCAAGTGCACAAACCTGCTATTTTAAAAAATCCCATGGAGAGAGATTCTCACTGCAGCCTGTAATGTTTTGAGCTATTTTGTTCTAAAAATGTTGGCATGCAGTCTCATTCTGTGGACGATAAACAAGGCACAGACTTTCCTCTGTCGCCAATAATGAGGAAATACAGTGACTGCTGGATGGAGCAGTGAGTGACAACAACCCCGCCAACATTTTAAGGTATGGTTCGCAGTGGAAATGCTACAGTCTTGGTACCATGTCTGAAGGATTCTTTCGGTTCCAAAGGTACCATACCAAAAATGTTTGGTGGAAATGGGACTTAACTGACCCAGTACCATTTGTACAGTGTTTGCAAAAAGAAGGTTGAACAGAAGAATATAACGGGAGGTACATATTGTTTTACTCCTCAAAGTGAATAACATTGCCCCATTAATGAAGAGAAACACACAGCATGGCACTGTAGTCAGAGTGGAAAACATCATTCTCTCCAGTAAGCCTGAAACTTCTGTCCAGCAGTGAAATTGATCAGAGATTGATTTGCATTTTAGAGACACAATTAAGACATTAATTGATGTAAAATACAATTTCCTCCAGTTTGTATGCCCACAGCAACAAAGATCGAACGTCAGCAGACATGCCTGTTGATCTTATATGACAAATCTGAAATCAAGCAAATACATTTCCCCTCTGCAGACAGTTAGCAGGTTCAATCTGTGCTTCTTGCCATGTGAGCGGAGCTTGTCTGTAAGGTTTGCCTACCCTCACAGACTATATATGAGCTCTGTCCTTACACCCATTTCATGTCACACTATCACGTCTGCATTGTTTAAGTTTAGGGATACTTCATCACAGGGCGACAGTAGTTCAGTCCATAGGTACCTGGGTTGGGAACCGGAGGGTCGCTGGCTCATGTCCCTGTCTGGACCAAATACAGAGCGTGGACTGGTGGCTGGAGAGGTGCCAGTTCACCTCCTGGGCACTGCCGAGGTGCCCCTGAGCAAGGCACCGAACCCCCCTTCATATCAGTGAAAGATTTACACTGCTAACACGGTCAGCAATAAAGGTAAAAAAAAAAATAAAATAAAAAAAAAAAAGTCCAAATATGATGTTTTCTGAAAAGGTGTCAAACTACAATAACATACAGCTAATTAGCACATCTTCTCATTTAGTCCCCTCCACCTGGATGGGCTTGTCTGATGGAACTACTGTGTTATTCTAGAGCTACTCTAGCACCATCCTTTACTGCTTCAACATCTGTGTTGGCACCACAATGACTGAAATCCAGGAACTCTCTATACTTTGTTTCTGGTGCTATGTCGACTTAAGACAACCCTGACTACATTCTTTCTCCAAAATCCATCCACCTTGCCTCTGAACCGCAGGATTGCATTCCCAGAGGACACTGTGTTCTACAAGTGAGCATATGCAGCACATCCTCTTTTGCTCTTCACTGCTTGTATCTGTGATCTAATGCTGGCCTTGCACCAAATGACTTCTCAAGCAATTTCACTGTCGCAGACAAATCTTTTGAGTTTTACCACAGTTGATGCACTCTTCCGTGATCTCAATGGTTTGATGTGAGGTGGTAATAAAACTCAGTTCAAGCTGTCTTCAATCAGTCTTTTTCTTATCTTGACATACCGATAAAATCAAACATGTTTAATATTATCATATGTTTTAGTCTTCTTTCATTCGGTCTTCTGTTATGCAAATAGCAAAGTTCAGACATCAGCACTGTCAACAACCAATAGGTGTGCGCTCTCTAGCAGCAAACGGGGTACGCAGTAAACATGGAGGGGATTCTGCAAAGGTAAAAGAATGTGAACAAGTCTCGGTTGTCATGAACAGTAGAAAAGGAGGAGAAACTGGCAGAGATGTGGAGTGAACAAGAGTCTTGTTCTATTCTGCGTGTATCTGATCCAACCAGCACTTATTTTAGTGATAAATCTTAATTTTTTAAATGATTTTGCAGACATGCAAAGATCCATAATATGTCATGTTTCTTAAAGGGAGTTTGGCGTAATATTTTCCACCAGGAGCAGGATGGTAAATTATCTCAAAAGCACTCTAGTTGTAGTCTTCCTAACAGTGACCCTTCAAGATCCCCAGTCTTTGTGAAATCTGGAGACATTTCCGTTGTTGTCTTCATTTTGGCGTGTGTTTTCGTTTTTGCGGAGCGTTTAGCTTCTTGCTTGTATTGTGAGCATTTGCATCGCATTATCTCATTTGCTTGTGTTGTGAGGATTTGCAGCGTATGTGTTGCGAAATCGATGAATGTGTTTTCTGAATTTGGGGGTGTTTTCTTAATGTGTGTGTGTTGCATGGATTTGCGGGTTTTGTGGAGTTTGCATGTGTTGTGACCTCTCTCGGCCACCGTAAAACTGTTCTCTACCACTATACACTCTGTCCCTGAAACGGCTGCATTTATCAATTGCTTGTTCATCAAATGCATTTTCTGTGCTAAAGATTCTCTAGGCTCTCAACAGTTGACTATATGGAAGGCCTTTCTTTAGACCACCACAGTGTGAAGGTTTATTCCTATCAGTAGGTTCTCTGTACACACTGGTGTTGAGCTGTTAGGTCTTATTTACAAGTACATGGATGAATGACACAGATTCCCCACTATATACAAATAAAAATTGAATGGATGACATTTTAGAATTAAGGTGCTTACTGAAGGCCTCACATTTCTCAAAAGTACCAGAGGATATGAAAAATATTTTATAAATATATTGGGACCAACATTTTAACAGAGAGTGAAAGGGGTTGTTCTAAAATACATACTCATCTTCAGACTTTCCCACAAATACATTTGCATAACTGGGGGAACAACAACTGCCAATAATGACTCCTTGACAATGCAAATAGGAAGAATTTTCAAATTTAAAGTAAATTTCTGTAAAGGACCAGCTGGGTAAGTTCCACTAGAAAACCAGTAGGGATGATTATTCTCTCTGAGAACTTGGAAATGAGTCAACGCCTCTAAACTCTCTTTTGAACTAAGATGAAATGGTCTACTGGCCTACAAAAAATGGAGGGATTGTTAATTTGGACGAATAAAGGTACGTTTAGATCTCCGGTTGGGCAGAATAGGGTCATTCCGGTCATTCATACACAGATGGATCTTATCACTGAATTATGTATTCTCTATCCTGATTGTGGTTTGAACCTCACCTGTGTGTAGTTGCCATTCACTATTGTTTTGTCACGCAGATGATGTCTCTTTAGCTGAAAGGCGTCCGTGTCTGTATGTTTTTGCCCATATTAAATGAGTGGATTCTACTATGAGTGCCAATGTTCTGTTTTTTTGTGACTAAAAACTCACATTGTCTTTAGATGTGAGACGGTATCAGACGTTAATCTTTAAAAATTACTCTCAAAGTGTTTTCAAAGTCCTCTAGTGTATGGCAGGCATCTATTTACTTTAGACTTTATTGACTTTAACTTCTTAACCTTTACCATACTTTGTCTCCATAGAGGTACACACCATCCCCTCTCCATAAGATTTCTAATTAACTCCCACAGGAACCTTTAATCATGTCAATATATACTGAAAACACTAATGAGTAAGGGTTTGAATATTTTATGTGTCTAAATTAGTTACCGGGAGACTAGTTTGAAACTTCTATGGAAAGTATACCTAACTATGCAACTGTGTACTGTAGCAGCGCAGTTGCCAGGAGAAAATAAGATGACACTTTATGTGGATAGTCCCCCTACATACTATTCATAAACATACTCACATATTCTTAGAATAATTTAGTTGAATTATATTATTTAGTTGAGTATGTCCTGAATTGTCACCTGTATTCTACAGATAGAAAAAAATGTAATTGTTGAATCTCAACTAATCTGTAAGTGGACGATCCAAATACAGGGTTACCATGCATGCAACCTCATACCTGGATATGAGCTCAGACTTTCAAGATTCAAGTTAGCTTTTGAGGACAGACAAAGAAAACTGAAGTTTCCTCCATTTACTTTGGACTTGTTAAACTTTGTTATACTTTCTCCACACAAGGTACACATCATCCCCTCTCCATTAACATTACTGATAAACACCCACAGGAGGCTTTAATTATATCAATATTTAATGAAGACATGATGATGAGTAATGGTTATCTAGGGATTGGGTCAGCTGTCTGTGATACCTTAGGGTCTTTCACCAAACTAAGAACAACATTTTCATAATAACACAACACAACTCATTATTTGGAAAAGTTTGCAGAAGTATAACTTTTACTGACTTGTACCTACTGATGTTTTCTGTGTTGTTTTGAACATAAGATTTTAAAGCAGAATAGTATAAAACAAATGTTGAAAATCTATTAGAAAATCTTAAGTAATACAACATTTTTGCAAGTATGAGACACAACACATGGCCAACTGATGTCAAATTCAAAATTGGGCAAATGCAAGGAACAGAAATTGTTGGCTGAGATATCTGTCAATCAAGCAAACATGCCTTAAAACAACTCTTTTCACAACTTAATGTCAGCTGTCTTATGCTAGTTTCAGACTAGACAATATCAGCCCAATTATAGCCTGACACCGCCATCCTACAATGTTTGCTCGGCTTGTGAATGAGTGTCGTGTACAATAAATGATCCTTTTATTCATTGTAATGTGTTATAGTAGACAACAACGGATGCCACATGTGGGACGCCTCACAACATCCCGACAGAAAGTCTAGCATCTTTGAATTCCTCTTGTCTTTCATGACTTCGCCTGTCACAGCTGTCAATTTGACCACTGAGAACACAAAGCGATCTGCTGCCATAGACCACTGTATGGCAACATCATCTTAGCTTAATTGATATTTTCTCTAGGGACTACCACAACAGAGTAAAACAGGTAAAATGCCAACACAAGATAGCAGAGACACTTTAGCAAACCTGGTAAGCACTGCCATTAGCATCAAGCTAGCAAAAAATGTTACTTCCTCATAATGGAGGATATAAAAGAACAAAACTCAAAAATACTGGCTCTGCCTTTATTTACCACCGCTGCAGAAGGTACCAGCTGCATTTCAAACAGACCACATTAGAAACAGGCCTTTATTCCTCATCCCCTCTGTAGTTTTCTATTTTTATTTTAATCTGTTCCAATTTGCGATGTTTAATTTAATGCATCACTCCGTCATTTCACATTCAACACTTCCTTTACCCATTTGATATTGGAGAGAATCCTTCATATTATAAAAAAAGGCTTTTATTGTGAAACATTTGTTGGAACTTGTGTTGGAGGATTCAGTGACTTGCACAGTTTTAATGCGGTACTTCAGATATAGCTCCTGACATCTGGTGACACTTTTTACATTACTACAAAGATAGTACAGCTCGGACATGAACAGACACAGTGACTGAAATAGTAGTAGTAATAATAATAATGATAATAATAATAACAGGACAAGAATATTTCGATGACATTACACATGTTGTGAAAGGTGATCAGCAATGATTGGTCTTGGATCAATGTGTACTATAGTTTGTCATGTCTGTCAGCCAAGTTACTACAAGATTTTAATCTCCTAATCTGATGTAGTGACTGTTGGAATGGACAAACATGTCATGTAGTCTGAAGCCAGCATAACTTGTAAAGCATCATACTTGGATATGAGTTCTTGCATGTAATATTCAAGTTCATTTTTGAGGACAGACATCGAAGATTGCAGTTTGCTCCATTTACTTTGGACTTGTTAAACTTTGTCATTCTTTTTCTCCACACAAGGTACACATCATCCCCTCTCCATTAACATTACTGATAAACACCCACAGGAGGCTTTAATATATCAATATTTAATGAAGACATGATGGTGAGTAATGGTTATCTAGGGATTGGGTCAGCTGTGGGGATTTCTCTCTGTGATACATCAGGGTCTTTCACCAAACTAAGAACAACATTTCCATAATAACAACACACCTCATTATTTGGAAAAGTCTGCAGAAGTATAAGTTTTACTGACTTGTACCTGATATTTTCTGAGTTGTTTTGAACATTAGATTTTAAAGCAGAATAGTATAAAACAAATGTTGAAAATCTATTAGAAAATCTGAAGTAATACATTAGTATTACAGCGGACAGAGGGATGTCGTATGCTGTAATGCCCTGTGAGGCAAATTGTGATTTGTGATATTGGGCTTTATAAATAAAATGGAATTGAATTGAATTGAATTGAAAATTGAATTAGTACATTTTTGCAAGTGTGAGACACAACACGGCCAACTGATGTCAAATTCAAATTTGGGCAAATGCAAGGAACAGAAATGGTTGGCTGAGATATCTGTCAATCAAGCAAACATGCCCTAAAACACGATTCTTTTATTATTTATTTATTTAATGTTTATTTGTATAGGGCCAAGTATATAGCATACATAAATGCCACACACTACAGCATTTATAGCCTGAGCTAGTTTGCAATGCCCGTCCCTAGCTGGGCCTTAAAATCCAAAAGAAACAAAAACACACGAGTAAAAGTACAGACAGAACAATAAAAGACACAAGCTGCAACACATAATAAGCACCATAGAGTAGGGAGCACCAAATTATTTATGACTACATAACTGATTCCTCTTCAAAAAGTGCTTCAGTTTGAGTTTAAAGTGATCGAAATCAGTATCCAGTTTAAGTTCTGAAGGTAATGAATTCCAAATGTTAACTCCATGAACAGAAAAGGCTGTTTGTCCAAATGAGGATTTACATAGGGGAACCTTACAGTTCCCATTGGCTGCTCCACGTGTTACTGAGCCAGAAGCTCTAAGTGGAACCACAAGGTCACTGAGCACCTGGGGAGCCTGATTATGTAGGCATTTACGGATGAGTTTGAAATTGGCAAAATTAATGAAATTATCAAAACTTAATATACTTAGTTTCTGAAGAACATGGCGATGATGTGCTCTTATTGGTTTCCTGTCCAAAATTTTAATTGCTCGATTATATATCACCAAAAGACGGTTAATTGTGGTAGATGTTGCTTGTGACCAAGAGGTTACACAGTAACTTAAATGTGAAAAAATCATAGCGTGCATGAAACTGTTCGCAGCATGAAATGGGAGACAGTCCCTGGTAAGTCTAAATGTATGTAAGTTTGCTTTTGCATCCCTGCTCACCAGAGAATTGACATTAAGTTTTAACAATTTAATGTCAATTCTCAATAGTGCCAGGTTCAGACCACACAATATCAGCCCAGTTATAGCCTGTCACCACCATCCTACAATGTTTGCTCAGCTTTTGAATGAGTGTCACGCGCAGTAAATGATCTAATACTCTTCACCCTCTTTAACTCGTAAAGCATCACCAAAATGTATCATAATGATGTCTTTACTTTACTGGACTATATTGCTGTCATTGTTCATTTTAGTCAAACCATACAGTTTGAAAACGAGGTGCGGCTCCAACTAGAAAACAATGTTTTGATGCACTGGATGTGCTGAATGTGCATATTAAGGCAGTACAGGAGGAGGTGCACATTAATAATCCTCCAGGGGCCGGTTGCACCAACTGGTCTTTACTATGCCTGGTCATAACTCCTAAGACAATCATTGTTAAGACCAGTCTTAGGAGTGGACTTAAGCCGGTTGCACCGACAGGGCTTACGCCTGGTCTTAGCTACACCGGTTTTAGCTGTGCACGTCCATGTGAATGCCCCCTGGAATGCCGCACCCGGCCTGCCAAGAGGAGTGCGGTGACGTCAAATGACGCGCCGCTGATACACCCCGCAAGCTTGACAGTTGACAGTTGACAGCCAGTTTAATCTGTGTTGTTGTTTAATCTGCTTCAGTGGGAAGGTGAACATGAAGCTCAAGGCGGCGGCTCAGTGCCAGTGACACTCTGCGGATGGCCCGACAGGCAGTAGATTTGTGGACACTGATCATGTCCCCGATGGTATTTTGGAAAGGAAACGGAGCGCAATCAGCAACTGTAAGGCCGGTGGCAGTGCTGCGTTACGGCCCGACACAAACCGTAAATCCGGTGACAGCTCTTCAATGAGTTCAAACAGATCTTTCCTACCGAATCGAAACCTCTCAATCAGCTCCTCGTCATTATAAATGTCCAATGGATTGCTTCTGTCCCTAATTACTCTCTCCCGTCTAAATGCCCGCTCGTTGTACAGACGGTGTATGAGACGTGCCATTGTCAAGCTGCGCTCTCTGCGCTCTAGAGCACACGAGCCCAGCTTGATAATGACCTTATGCCTGCTCTTGACTATTCGTAAGATTTACACCTGGTCTTAGTGAGAAGAAGGCTTAAACCTAGATGGTGCAACCGGCGTAACTATTAGGTCAGACTTAGAACACCAAGTTAAGACCGACTTAGCTTAAAACCAGGCTTAAGCCCTGTTGGTGCAACCGGCCCCAGGACTGTAACATGCTCATGTTTAACCCAAACAATGTGTCATGCAAATGCAGATTTCGAACTTGAGTATGAAAGCACCCCAAAGGCCAGTTCAGACCAAGGATTCACAAGAAAACAAGTTGAAATTTACAACTACTTGCAATGTGCCTGCCTGCAATGTTCTGAAAACTTGCCAGTTCACACTAACTCACTTGCTAGTTCACACTTGTGACTACAAAAGATGGTGTATCATCTCCTCATTAACAACTTTTCTGTACTTTTTTCCCCGATTTTCAGCTTTTCGGGCTTATTTTGAAGTTGAATATATTTTGTGGCTTCCTAAAATATGAATGAGATAGTGACAGTGAGATATGCCACAGTTGCACATATTCATAATAAATGTACCACAATAATTGAAATAACCTATGCCAATCAATCAGCCAATGAGTAGGCTATGACTGTGAGACATATATGCACATGAAGTGAGTAGCAGCGCCTTCAGCACCAACCATCCAACACACTGTGAAGACAGACGTCATGCGTATTAACATCTATAGGTATGTAAACGGGACTGACTCAGGCTCAATGGGAATGGAAGGCTGTTAAAAATGGAAAAAATGAAAAAGCTGCACACTGGAAGAAGCTCCCAAGTTATTTCACGTTTGGTTCTCAATTCTACCTTCAGATCTCTGGGACCTCCATGGGACCCAAAATGCCCCCCTCCTTCGCCTCACTGTATTGTTGACATTTAGAGCAAGAAATCATCTTCAATCAGGAACGCAACCAATACCTACCATACATTTCACACTGGCAAAGGTACATAGATGATGTCTGGTTTGTGTGGGCAGGCGTGGTGTGAGTCCTTACTAAAAGACTTTCACACCTTTGTCAACACCAACAATTTTAACCCAAGATTCACTATTGAGTATAGTCAACAGCAAACGAACTTCTTAGATATACTGGTTTACAAGGATGGCAACAGACTGGGCTCTAATCTATATAGAAAACCTACTGACAGAAACACTGTACTGCATGGCCATTCTTACCATCCTATTCTTCTTAAGAAGAGCCTGCCAATATCTCAGTTTAACCGCATCTGCTGCATCTGCAGCCCAGATGCCGACTATGAAGTCCAATCTACCAAACTTGTAAGACGTTATAAAGACAGAGAATATAGAGATGAATGCACATGCCCAAGTCCGTTTCATTAATATGTCTCAGTCTGAATGTCTCAATAAAACGAGAGAGCAACATGCACCAGTAACCTTTTTTCAATCTCGCCTCACATTGTGTACAAAAAAACACCTAATTTGCTAAATAATCTAGAGAAAACTAATCTCCCACCACTCTAAAACCTCACTTTTTAAATGACATCCCGCAGGGAAATTACAGATGTGGTCAGTGTGCTCAATGCAACTTCACTTCTAAATGTAATACTTTCAAACACCCACGGACAGGGAAGAACCTTAAGATTAAAGGCATTATTACATGTAACACCAGTAATGTCATTTACATGCTCAAATGCCCTTGTGGTCTTGCCTACATAGGCAAAACCTCCAGACCTCTCAAAACTGTAATCTCTGAACACAGATCAACAATTCATAATCATGATATCAAGAGCCCAGTGGCTTTACATTTCACACAAGCTGCTCATAATGTTGATTTAATTTAATTTTAATTTTTTTTTTTAAATTTAATTCTCTGAGATATTTAGGCATTGAACATGTTAAACTTCAGTGTGGCTCTGTGTGTGCATGGTGTAATTGATGGTGAGTTTTTCCTGATCAGCTGTGAGGGTCCTAAGGACAGAGGGATGTCGTATGCTGTAAAGCCCTGTGAGGCAAACTGTGATTTATGATATTGGGCTTTATAAATAAAATTGATTGATTGATTGAATAGACACACACACACACACACACACACACACTCATACTCCCCAAGCTTGTATATAGTTAGTTAGTTAGTTAGTTAGAATTTGTGTGTTTTTATTTTGCTTTGCTTCTTTAATGAATAAATATACATATGTTTGGAATCATACCTGTTGTCTGTTTAATGTTGCACAAGAGTGAGTGGATAGTCAACCTCTGCTTTGTCAAAAACTCCAAAATCCTTCAGGCTTCACCAGGGGTGCCACCAGGAATTTTGGGCCCCATGAAAAAAAATCACATTGGGCCCCCCCTGCACAGCTGTTGTCACCACATCTCTAGGACCTAACTGACCCATTAAAAGCTTTACATAACTCTAACTTTGAAGGCTTGCAACTGTCTTGCTTCTTGTAGTTCAGTACTACCAGTACAATATTTACTACTAGTGAGTTGTACATGCAACAGTCTGCATACAGTATGCAATTCACTATTTGATGCAAGATTAAAAGCCGCCATAAAAAATGTGCCAAAGGCCATCTTTTACAGTCTAAATGTAATTTTTATTGTAAAATCCCAAAATAGTAAAGTCTCTTAACATTAATGAAAGACTTAAACTTTTCAATCAAAATAAATTAAGATCATCGTCTCAAAATAATAAAAACAGCAGATTTTTTAACTTAGGTGCACATATATGCCAACAAGAAAATAAAGTTGGAAATGGAAAATGATATTAAAAGGCCTCATGGAGGTGCTGAGTTAGGCTACTTAATGTTTCCAACTCTCCAGCATCCAGTATAGACAGTTGTAGGCTGTTTTTGTTTCATAATAATCATTATGTGGAAAAATAATTTGTCACCGTCAGTGCGCTAAGGCAGGACCAAACCATTTCATGCAGATACAGGGGGGTGGTCAGTCAATATGGATGTTCACTTTTTGGTCAATGGGGATATTCAACTTTTACTGCCAAAAAAAAGTAAAAAAAACAAAGAGATCATTTATTTTATTACTATATTTGAAAAAAAAAAAAAAAAATTCTTAATGATGATGGTTTAATAATTTTATATAAATTTTTTACCTATTTATCGTCCTAACTTTTCTCCCGTATATGGCGCCACTGGGTTTTACTAATAAATTTAAACTTAAACTTTTTGAGACTGATATGTTTAACTGGCTATCATTTTTCCCTTTTTGGGAACGGTGCCCCACGAGGTGATTTAATGTAAATTAAGTCACATTATTTAACATAATTAATGATTATTATAATTATTAAGAATTTCAGATAGCCAATTTGATACTTTAATTGGAGATCTATTACGAGGTCAGGCCCGCGTTAAGGCGTAAGTCCCAACAAATGGTGCTGCCGTGTAAAACATAGCACTGGTGCCTAGATCACAACAAATAGTATCCCCTCTTTTACAGTATCACCAGTATAATTTACAACATTAATGGTGTCCCCCCCCCTTGAGGCCCAGCATTGTTCCCTACATTAATGGTGCCCCTTGTTGAGGCCTATTATTATAATTCCCTACAGTTGTTAACAACCTGGACAAGATGCTCAGGACAGTGGAATTTACAACAAACTTTAGCAGAAGCCCCCCAACACTGCCCACATCACAGTAAGCCTCATTTCCACAACAGAGTCCAGTTAAGTTCAGCTGAGTTCCATTGTCAAAGTTGTGGATGGTACTGACAAAACTGTTCCATTCATACTGTCTTTTCAGTATCCTCTGCTGAGGTACCAAGCACACTAATCTGATTGTAAAAGGTGGAGCAAGAAATACTGCAGTCCATTGATCAGTCAGTAGCGAATCAACACTCTTGCTTGTCAAGGACTGCAGTGGAAAGTAAACATTAGCCATTTTTAGGTAGGAATTGTGCAAATTTGCAGGAAAGCCCAATCAGTCTTTTTTCAGCATTGGCAGTATAAAAACAAAATCTGGGAGTGCAGCAAAATGCCGCCTACCTACTTTTGTTTATACAGAATGCGCCTTTTTCGGGGCAATGGGGGGCGTGAGCAAGTAACAAAACGTGTAGCTCAGCGTGTGACGTAAACAGTGACATGGGAGGGAAGCCGCGGCTGGTCAGTCCTTCGGCGATTCTCTCATAAGTCGGCCCGTTCTTCACCGTCCCCATCATCTGACGGTTAATGGCCTCTTCGTTTGTAAGGACAAGGAGGGCGCGCAATTCCTTGTCTCCCCAGTTGCTCATCTTTACAGTGTCTGTCAGGTTTGCGTTTCCCTCTTGCTACTAGCTGCTCGCTAATTCCTGCTATTAGCTGTTTCCTGTTTATCCACCACCAGTGGCTCGCACGTGCGGCGTCATCAACAGCTCCTCCCACAAGTCATCAACAGCCCCTCCCGTTGCAGAAGACCAAAAAGGCGGAAAATTGGTCACCTCAGATCAACTCGCCATTCCGCCTGTGTGTGTCTAAATGCTCGCAGCTGGCCGACCAACGGCCCAACATTCGCGGAAAATCTGGCAGTGTAAAAGGGGCTATAGTGCCTTCGGTGACATACATCAGTCAACTATAAGCAGTGGCATAGTGGTAGTTGATGAACTGGGAGTACTATTACGTACATGGGTAGGTTATGGAGAAGAA
Organism: Epinephelus moara; assembly: GCF_006386435.1. Classification (NCBI taxonomy): domain Eukaryota; kingdom Metazoa; phylum Chordata; class Actinopteri; order Perciformes; family Serranidae; genus Epinephelus; species Epinephelus moara. The sequence goes on along the minus strand of NC_065508.1, from coordinate 714,322 downwards.
GTGGGTGTACTCTCCTATATATTCCAATGGCTTTTGGCTGATAGGTAGGTATACTGTAAACAGCTAGAAAAAGAAAGGAGTATACCCCATCTACCTATGTGTACCCTAAACTACACCACTAAATATAACTATACAATAAAAGGATGTTTTGTTGCCTTTTCATCTTTACTGGTTAACAGTTAGCAGCTACAGACTGAGAAAAAAATAATTTATTTCACTTTGATGCCCAAAAGCTACTGACAACTACTGACAACCTTTAAGGTTGAATGTTTTATTGCATATTACTCAAATCATGAGTTGACAACATGAATCAGTCAGTGCACCTTAAATGTCAATTTGAGACTTTTGCCAATCCATTTGTTTTTACTGGCTCTTTTGCATGATTCAAGCATTTGAAAAAAAAAAAAATTAATTTCAGCCAGCTTATGCAAACTATGTAATTAAATAAATAAATATAGATATTCTATTTCCTCAACTGGGTTAGGTTAGGTTAGGTTTACTCCAGCAGCACTACACCCCTGCACTAAACACTCAAACCTGTTCTTTTTTGTTCTGAAAATGTTGCACAGCCCCTTTCTGCGGATGATCAGTGAGGTGCAGGCGTTGTAGGTGAGGAGAAAATGCAGCAAAAGCTTGATGGAGCAGTCATGCAGCTATAACCATCTGGTAACAGCCCTTCCTACATTAAGAGTACAGTCTGCTGTGGAAACCTTAAAGAGATTTATGGTTTAAGCACATGTCCATATGGCTTAAATATGGTTCTAATGGTAATATATCAAAAGTGTTTGGTGGAGAGGCAGCACTTCTCAACAATTCTGAGTGTACTGTGGAAGCCTTCAGCTTTCTGGGATCCACAATCAATCATGATCTGAAGTGGGGATCTTATATATTTGCATTTGTTTTTTTCCCCACATGCAATGTCTGTATACTTATATGCACTATTTAGTTATGCATGTTTTTTTTATCTATCTTTGTATAGCTTTGTTGCCCTTATTTTAGCAATATGTCTGTTTCTTTTTTTTTTTTAAGATAATTTTTGGGGCATTTTAGCCTTTAATGTATAGGACAGACAAGCGTGAATGGGGGAGAGAGGGAGTGACATGCAGCAAAGGGCCACAGGCTGGAGTCGAATCCGGGCCGCTGCGGCAACAGCTGTGTACATGGGGCGCCTGCTGTACCACTAAGCCACCAGCGCCCCAATATGTCTGTTTCTATCATCAAAATGTGTATAAGTGCATTGAGTCTAATTCTCGGGACCTGTACACATTCATGGCCAATAAAGCTGATTCTGAACCTTGACCTTGACAGGCAGCAGATATGGATACATTGTCAGAGTAACTGTCAGGGAGAGCTTCTGCCTGCTGTCCTTCCAACCAAACATCATATTCTTTCAGGAGATGAGATACACCACCTTCCTACAGTGCATATGAACATTTCCTTTAAACATACATGGCTTTCATGCTCATGATTAATGAGCATTAAAATAAAACAAGAACTACCAACAAAATACCAAATATTTCTAATTCTACCAAATTAAAAAGTTACAATAACTCCGTCAAATTATTGAGAAATTATTGAGAAATAACTTCAAAAAGATGACATCATTCATCAATGTTTAGATATACAGATCTGGGTAGGTACTGACTCTTGTGTAATGGTATCATGTGAAGTGGGTGTGATGATCAAGTGCTTAAAAAGCATGTGAGGACAAGTGAAACCCTGCAGACCAGTTCTGCTCACACTGAATCAGGCAGGGCCTCCAACCTGCTAATTGTCAGCATGGGGAAAATGTATGTGGATAACTTGGGTTTGCATGTGAACTAAACAGATATCTCTGCAAAAATGATGGATATTTACTTTCCTTAGAGTACAAACTGCAAGATTAATTGTGCGCCTGTGTTATAATTACATCAAAAGGATAATGGGCTTTTACGGTCTTACATGCATTTTCAGATAATTCAAATTTACGATAAAACCCTTGAGATGTCCCATCTTGATTTCAGGGGCCTCCCATATATGTCTCTCTGATATGTCATATGCAAACTCATCTCAGACAAACATCACTGCTGGTGTGCAGGGCCGGGGAATACTGGAAATTGTGTTGTTTTCTGCTCCAATTACTGTGCCATGCTGTGTGTTTCTCTTCATTAACGGGGTCATGTTATTCACCTTGAGGAGTAAAACAATATTTCGTGAGACCTCTCGTTACATTCTTCTGTTTAACCTTCTTTTTGCAGACACTGTACAGATGGTACTGAGCCAGTTACTGTACCTACTGGCTGCTTGTAGAATAACACTAACATATCCTGTATGTGGTGTTCTTACCATGCTTGCTGATCTAACCAACAAAATCTCCCCTCTCACACTGGTGGTGATGTCTCTGGAGAGATATGTAGCTGTGTGCTACCCACTTAGACACTGCACAGTCATCACTATCAGAAACACAACAGTGGCTATCATTGTGGTTTGGGCCTTCAGTTCACTAAATATTCTCACTCCAGTTCTGTTACTGTTAGATTTTCCTTTCGAAGACCTGGAGAGTCTACAGATGAAAGATTTTTGTGCCGAAGAAAACATGTTTCTTAGTCCAGTGTCTGATGATTATGACAAAGTGTACACTTATTTTCTGTTTGTATCAGCTAGTGTGGCAGTCATTTCTTCCTATATTGGTGTGATGATAGCAGCCAGGTCAGCCTCCACAGACAAAGCTTCAGCCCAGAAGGCCCGCAACACACTGCTGCTGCATCTGGTGCAGCTGGGCCTCAGTCTCTCTTCAACTATACACAACCCCTTGGTTACTGCCATCTCAAAAATCACTGACAGAGTAATCATTTTGCGTATCTGGAGTATTTATTATGTGTCTTTAATCCTTTGTCCCAGATGTCTGAGCACTCTCATCTATGGCATCAGAGACCAGGCCATCAGATCCATCCTCTTGTATCATCTATGTTGTCGGTTGAAACTATCGATCATCCCAGCCAAGGCTGAGGTCTCATCCTAGGCTACATTAAATCATTCAAGACTTATTCTTGATGAGGATGTTCATATTAATTTGAATCAAAGCTTAATTTCTTGAAATTCAGATCAGAAAAAAAAGCATTTCATTAAACTTTCAGTCTAATTTGGCTACACTTGCTGATGATATTGGTGCGCTTAATGTTTATGTGTTTTATATTATTAATTACAATATATATATATATAAATATCAATAATTCAATATTGTGTAGCTTAGTCTTTCCACAGTATTTTGTATTCTTTCGGAATTCCTTTTACTCTGCACATGCTACACTCAAGTTAAAGGTCTTTTCTATTGTTGTCAAATGCAATAGAAAAAGGGGTTTTCAAACAGTATATACTTCAAACACTGTCCTCCTCCACACAGTTCCAACACTTTCTCAATTTTTTTTTTTTTTTTTTTAATAAATTTGAGTGAAGGTATTCGATAAACATGTTCATAGATTTACAGACTAGGTAAAGTTCTTTTAAGATGTTAATACTGTTTTTACACCAGATCTTAACAATTACTACATTCACACAGCCTTTGTTCCCTGGTGTAAACAAGTCTAATCAGATGTATTACAATGTAA